>NC_071996.2:92081458-92383229 GCF_028885655.2 Pongo abelii
GAGCTGAGATCGCGCCACTGCACTCCATCCTGGATAACAGAGCAAGACTCCATCTCAAAAAAAAAATTAATAAAACAATATTAATTGAGTGTTCCCTGGCTGGGTGTTTTGGAAATAACAGTTGGGGAGATATAAGCAATTTCTCAGAGATAAAGAAGTTGAATATAGGATGTGCTTGGGAAGCAGCGTAGAGATTAGTTTGAATTCAGTAACAGGCAAACCAATCTCTACACTACTGCCCGAGCACAACTTTTTTTTTTTTTTGAGACGGAGTCTTGCGCTGTCGGCAGGCTGGAGTGCAGTGGCGCAATCTCAGCTCACTGCAACCTCCACCTCCCGGGTTCAAGTGATTCTCCTGCCTCAGCCTCTCAAGTAGCTGGGACTACACCACCTGCCACCACGCCTGGCTAATTTTTTGTATTTTTAATAGAGACAGGGTTTCACCATGTTGGCCAGGATGATCTCGATCTCTTGACTGCGTAATCTACCCAACTTGGCCTCCCAACAAGTGCTGGGATTACAGGCGTGAGCCACCACGCCCGGCCTATTCAACTTCTTTATGAAAGAAAGAAGTTCTTTGTGAAATACATGCCAGAGGGTGTTGGCTGCCTTTAATCAGACATCTTGAACATCAACTAACAGCATTGCATTTACTTGGTTGATAGTGATAGGGATGGCATGAAGTCTTTTCCTTCGTTGAGCTGCGAAATGGAAAAAGGAAGACTGAATCTTCTGAGATAATGGAATGAACTAAGAGCGTCAGGCAGCAGGGAAAGATTCCATGCAGCAAGCCAGTTAGGTGTTCATTACTCTGGGCCTAATGTAAATTGAGAAGGGTCCATCCTTATGACAGAGGGGAAGAAAAGAAAAAGAAGCTAGAGAGACCGCTTCACCAACCAAGTGTTAATGACAGAATCAGAGGAGTTCAGAAGTTATGTTTCACACAAGAAAAAGATTTTTAAAGCACCATATCCTGCTTTGAATGACTATTTTAGTTTTTCTTCAGGTGTTTATTTCTGAGTGAAGGACTGGGAAGACATACATGAAATCGCTGCCACACCCTCTGCTTGAAAATGACCATGCAGTCCAGGGAGGACACAGCCATACAGAATTGCTCGACCCTTTATGAAAGCTCTTCTTTCACCAACAAAAAAGAAAAAATATACTAAAAATGATATGCTGATTGATTTCTTTGCAATCAATACAGGTTGTTAGATCTGTCATCCTCTTCATCCCACTCTGAGAGTTATTGGTATCCTTGCCCTCCATTCTGTATTAAAGCCAGTCATGCAGAACCTTATGTCTTCTCACCAGCCAGCTGGCCTTTACAGAGTTAGTTATAATCTAAGGCTGAAAATTCCTCTAAGGTAGTTGACAATATAAATATAACCTTTTGGCAATTTGCTAGACTATATTTTTAAAGTACATCATTATCAGCTGGATGTGGTGGCTCACACCTGTAATCCCAGCACTTTGGGAGGCCAAGGCAGGTGGATCACCTGAGGTCAGGAGTTCCAGACCAGCCTAGCCAAATGGCGAAACCCCATCTCCACTAAAAATACAAAAATTAGCCAGGTGTGGTGGCACGTGCCTGTAATCCCAGCTACTTGAGAGGCTGAGGTAGGAGAATCACTTGAACTCGGATGGTGGAGGTTGCAGTGAATCGAGATTGCGCCACTGCACTCCAGCCTGGGAAATAGAGTGAGACTCCATCTCAGAAATAAATTTAAAAAAATACATCATTGTCAACAGTTTTGCATAAAGCAAATTCAAAATTGATGAACTCATAGAGTAAAAAAATCCTACATGAAAATGCCTTCCTGGAATTTGAGGGTCAGCAAACAACAAACCAAGGGCAAATTTCAGGAAAATGAAACAAGTTATGTCATAAATGCCATTCAAAAGAGTTGCACATACATCTCTTAAGCTTGGCTAAAATCAGGAAAATAGGGTGGATAATCAGTTTTTATTATTTAGAAAATGAAATTTCTCCTAATCTCAATTAATCTTTCTTTAGTAATAACACTAGCTTCTGCATGCCTTATTAACCACATGAAATTAGTACAGACTGAGAAGTAATATAAAGCATTAATTTTAAAGCTTTGAAAAGTTATCTTGCCTTTAAGGATAGTATTCATATCTCCAGCTCATAACCTTGGGTTGGCTGGACTATGTATAACATATGTAATAAATCTTCAATTCAAGTCACAACTTGTCTTCTTGTTATCTTTCTATTCCTATTTTCCATTTCAGTTTACATCATGGCTGCAGTCAAATAATAAAAAATGACTGGCTTAATTAAAACCACATACATTCTAATTCGAACCAACCAAATTACAAAAACAGAACCTACCACAGATGGTCATGGATTACTGGACTATTACCTCAACTCTATTAGCAACTTTTTTCTTCCTAACCTGGATATTTAATATACAATTTATAATGGAGATATTTTATGAGAAAATATTGCCACACAGTCAGTTGTGAGTTATTAAGAGTAACACACGGGCTTTGAATGCTCTACGAATCTGCAGAGTACCTATCTGGTAAAAGAAATACTGCCTAAGTTTGAAAATGAAGTACTGCAATGATTTCTGACAAATCCTACTTCTCTGTGTCATAAATATTGGTTACAAACAGTGAACTGAACAACAAAAGATAATACTCCACATGGCAGTTTATCATTCATAATCCATAGGCTAATGTCTTTCAATTGTTTCGGCTTCAAGTAGTTGCAAACACTATGTTTATATCTACACATTTAGGAAATCTCCAGATTAATGAAAAAGAACGCATACTTTATAAGAGATATTAAAAGATCATTCAGTTTAAAAGGATTTTATTTAAATTGGTAGTAGCTATAATAGTGGTTATAGGAGAGGTAGCAATAGAAGCTTAAATTTATTGAATACTTAATATGTGCTATAGATTGTCCTGTTTTATATTCTTGATCTCACTTAATCCTCAATAAACAGTATCATTCCCATGAGGCAACCAACAGTAGCTCACAGCAACTCCCATCCCTCATAAGTGATAGGCCCTGGATTTGAAACAAGAGAGTGTCATTGCAGGTGTCAACCTTTTCCTAAGTAAGGAGGATCAGCAGAGAAAGAGGCCCATCAGTCACATTTATTCCCTGGATGGGCTGCGGTCAGGGAGGTGTTAGGATAAAATGATTGCTAGTATGGGAGCTACTGAGCTAGGCCCTAACTACAGCTCTGTTTTCTCAGCACTGAAAGTGCAGAAACTTAATAGTTAACTCACCCTGTATTTATCAGATTAATTTTTAATGCTAATCTATGCTACACATGTTCATAGGAAATTAATTTGTATATAAAAAGACAACATATTATTCCGCAAACCAGAAAGTTTCCAGTGAGCTAATCAGCATCTTCTAATGAAAACCTTACTGCTATGTACACAAAAATACCTGAGTACAAATTTACAGGTATATAAATACATATTTATATACATATGTGTATATATGTATATACTTACATATATGTAAAAGCTTCATATGTGTGTATTGAGGATATAGATACTTTCTTTTACACAGGTGTGGTTACACAGGTTAACCAGGAGGTAGTTATATATACACTCACATTTGGCATCTGTATATTTTTTCTTTTTTATAAATACATATATGTATATAAAAATCATACATGTATAACAATGGAGAAATTGTGTGTTTGTATGTTTACACAGACAGACATAAACACTATGAAATTGTATGATGCTAACAGTAATACAATGATATGAGAGTGGGGAAAAGGGATAGTCAAATTTCCAAACCTGATCTTTTTATACTTTTTAATGTTATATTTTATAATAGTTATTATATTTTATCTTACATTTATTTTTAATGCTTGGAATTAGACTTAAATTCAACCTTATTCAGGTAATCACACTGCTTTTTTCCATTTTCTTGCCATAAGTACATTGTCTTGCCAAATATATTTAGTTTGGTTCAGTTAGTAAAGCATGGCAAGCTATAAACTTGCTTCACTTTCAGCTACTTACAATCTGAACTTTATTTTCATTTTAATTGCTGATGGCCCAAACTTTTCATTGTCTGATAATATTGGTCATTTTGAAAAATAGAAGTCAAATGTCAAATAAAATGCTGAATCTAAATTCCATCTCTTTAGTGTAGTAGAAATCTATATTATAGATTCTATAACTACAATTATTAATCTACAACTAATAAATGTTTTCTTCATTCGTGTTTGTTCTGAATAAAACTGGACCAATCTCTTCAAGCAAAAACACAAACATAATACATTAAATATAGCAATAGAATGTGGTTTATGGATCTTGAGTGAATTATCATTGGTCTTTTATAGGAAATGACAAGAGGTATAAAATTATCACAGAAAATAAAGTCCTACTCTTACATAAAAGATGTCTTCTGAAGTTTTGAAATCTAATAATAACATACATATCAAGGCCATGCCTAAATCCAAATTCTGTATTGGCTCATGTTAGTTGATGAAGTCATTTTGTACAAGAAGCAGGAAGGAAGACTTATGTTCTGATCACTACTGAAGAACACAGGATTAGAGAAATCCAAATTTAGTGAGCTGGGTTGATTTTGTACTGAAATTTTAAGTAATATTCTTTTGATGTAGTCACACATTGTGTATTAAACAAAAAATGATACTTTTCACTTAGAGTAAAATGCTTTCTCTTATTAATTTGTTAGCCATGGATCCAGGAAATATTTTCCTTTCTTCTTTACAATAGAAAAAACAGCAGCACAGGGACTAGAACCTGAGCTAGCTTCTAACTGTGCAGAAGACAGTGAGCTGGGGGCGGGGACAGGTAGATGGGCTGTTGAACTGGGGCTTGTGCAATACTCAGGAAGGCTTGAACTACAATTATTAATCTACAACTAATAAATGTTTTCTTCATTCGTGTTTATTCTGAATTCAGCGCAAGGTGATGGGTGCATAAATGATGTGTGTCTAGGATTTCTCAGACCTGGCGAATTTTAAAGAGAAGATAGAAATCAATATTTGTGTTTGACATCTCTCAATTTTTTGATGTTAATGATGTAATTCTAATAGTTTTTCAAAGCACTGTTTGAGCCCAGGAAAATATCTGTGTGGGCCTAATCCAGTTGAGGACTCCAGGTTTAGGATATATATATATATAGATATAAAATGGAGTCTTGCTCAGTCACCCAGGCTGTAGTGCAGTGGCCTGATCTCGGCTCACTGCAACCTCTGCCTCCCGGGTTCAAGCAATTCTCCTGCCTCAGCCTCCTGAGTAGCTGGGATTACAGGTGCACGGCACAATGCCCAGCTAATTTTTGTATTTTTTAGTAGAGAAGGGGTTTCACCATGTTGGCCAGGCTGATCTCGAACTCCTGACCTTGTGATCCACCCTCCTCAGCCTCCCAAAGTGCTGGGATTAAAGGTGTGAGCCAACGCACCCAGCCGGGTATATTTTTAAGGTATTATTTCCAGCCTCTGTCTAGCTCTACCCTTATCTTATTTATTAATATATCTTGATTTGCTTCTGTTTATATATCACATATAGGAAAAATTTGAGAAGAAATGCTATAAAACCCAAGGCTGTTCTACTGTCTCTGTTTCCAAATATTAACTCACAACATGCTTAATTGAAATATATATAGACAATACACACCTATTAGTACACACCTATATATTTCCTTGCTCTGTCAGCTGACAGAATACAGAAGCAACAACTCCCAAGTAACAATGAACACACCTAGGTCCCAGATTGTGGTTTCTGATAGCATTCTCCAGTACAAGGAACAAGAGCTCTTTGAATAAATAGCTGATTCTAGGACTGGGCCAATAAATATATAAAATGAGCCTAGAACATCTTATAGTAACAGAAAGTTAAAAAGTACATACACACAAAAAAGCCCACATGATGGGGATATATCAAAGGGACACGGAATCCAACTGAAGGACTTTCCAATGGCCAAAACTGAAACAGTTTGACAAATAAAATAAGCAAAGTAGCATTCAAATATCACCAAAAATGTAAAATGAATATCTATGAGTCCATACTGATATAAATACATACAAAATATAAAATAGAAAAGAATAGGACAAATCTCCTATGCAGAATTGCAAATGATTTATGTAGCTACTCCACCCTTAAAGAGTTGAAGAGTAAGTCTCCACTCCTTAAGTAAGGATGTACTTAAGTATGTACACAGTGGCTTCCTTCCAAAGGGTACAGAATGGAAAGGGGAGGAAATAGCAAATTTACAGTGAAGACACAGGACAAATACCACCCCAGACAGGTGATCAAATTTAACATCAGGCTTGGCACAGTGGCTCACGTCTGTAATCCCAGCACTTTGGGAGGCCAAGGCAGGAGAATCACTTGAACCCAGGAGGCAGAATTTGCAGGGAGCTGAGATCACGCCATTGCACTCCAGCCTGGGCAACAAGAGTGAAACTCTCTCTCAAAAATTAATTAATTAATTAAAGTTTAACATCAGTAATAATAACTCATGTTGATAGTTGAGAATGGCACTTTACCTCCTCCCAACACCCAGAACTCCAGTCTAATCATGAAAACAAATATCATACACATCCTAATTGAGGGACATGGTACAAAATATCAGGCCAGTACTCCTGAAAATTGTCAAAATCCTAAAAAGCAAAGAATGTCTGGAAACTGTCACAGCCAAAAGGAGCCTAAGGAGACATGCCAACTAAATGTAATGTGGGATCCTGGAACAGAAAGAGGTCATTAGGTAAAAACTAAGAAAATCTAACTAAAGTATGACTCTAGTTAATAGTAAAATATCAATATTGGCTTATTCATTGTGAATGTAAGATGTTAAGAAGAGGGAAAATTGGGTCTAGATTATTTGAGAACCCTTTGTACTATCATTACAATTATTTTGTAAATTTAAAACTTCTAAAATTAAAAAGTATATTTTAAAAGTGACCAGATGTTGGCTGGGTGCAGTGGCTCACGCCTGTAACCCCAACACTTTGCGAAGCCAAGGCAGGCAGATCACGAGGTCAGGAATTCGAGACTAGCCTGGCCAATATGGTGGCACCCCATCTCTACTAAAAATACAAAAATTAGCTGGGCATGGTGGTGTGCACCTGTAGTACCAGCTGCTCAGGAGGCTGAGGCAGAAGAATCACTTGAATCCAGGAAACGGAGGTTGCAGTGAGCCAAGATGGTGCCGCTGCACTCCATCCTGGGCGACACAGAGAGACTCCATCTCAAAAAAATAAAAAACAAAAAAGTGACCAGATGTTAAATCATGTTCAAAATACAATTGGTTAGCATTTCTATAATTCTCCAGTTACAACATCAAGAATAAAAATAAGAATCAAAGTGTAAAATATGTATTTATACCAAAATAATCACACTTTAACATATGTACATACATGATATGATACCATATAGGGCAGAAAATAAAACTAATATTTTCCAGGAATTGTAAACAGAAAAAACATGCCCAGGGCCCCAATGCAGAACAGAGCCCTCTGATTCTACATTGCCTTTTTTCCTTTATCTTGTCTTAAGCAGATTAGAGGACTCTTCTGAACATTAATACATTTTAAATCTGGACGCACATTTGGCATTATATTATAAAACAAAGATATGTTTATAGACCAGTAATTTAAACATAGAGACACCACTGTGCTTCAACAAAGCTTATAATAAAAATACAGAAAAATCTATGTATGTATATGCACATATATATATAGAAAGGAAGAAAGAGAATAGGGAAGTTGATCTTTATTCAAAATGTACAATGCTATAGTTACAGCTTTACATTTCCTTACTATTTCCCTTTTAGGTTATTATCTGTATCCCCTCCCCTTCTTTTTATTAAATCTTATTTCTCATTGTAGAGGCTTAATGTATACTAAGAAAAATAGTTTCTAGTATCAGAAGACGTAGCTCTAGTAATTACCATAGAGAGAACTTGAGTAAGTAATATATTTTTCTAAGGCTCAGTTTTTCCAAATTAAAAATTAGTTTTAATAATTCTTATTGCAAGTGAAATGGATAAATTACATGAAAAAAGCATTTTAAACTATTAAGCACTACACAGATATTACTTGTTAATTAACCTAGATTCAAATATTTTATTCTAAAATATACTAAAATTTTCACCTTGCCCACTTAAGATTTAAAAATACCTTAATGATAAAATCAGCATTCTTTCATTAAAAGGAATTATAAAATAGCCAGATGTATTCCTTTTAATAGAGATGTGCTTTCAGTGAGGTATTCTGGGAAATGAAGCAGGACTTTGACAGGCAGAGATGGGGTTGGGCAATATGAGCTGAGGATTCTCCATGGTCTGGTAAGGAAGCCAAGTTGGAAGTTAGCTGGAAATACAGTGTGCAGTAGACCAGTTAAAAACATTGGAGAATTAATATGCGTAAGGTTACCATTAATAATAATAATAAAGACCATCTAGTGTTTACTTTATACAAGGCAGTTTTCAGATGTTATCTGATAAATGCTCACAACTATTCAAGGTAGAAATTATTTGCCTATTTTGCCTTATTACATATAAAGGGATTGGGGTTCACAGGGGCAAAATGATTTCACTGGCAGTGAAAAGTCAGTTTTCAGAGCCTTATCTTTGCAGATGCATTCTTTCTATTACTGTAACCAAAGACTATGCTGAGTATATATTAATATATACAATTATCTGACTGGGATAATTTATTTATGGCTCCGGTTAAAGATTTCCTCTTACCAAACAATATAAAATAAGTTCATGTAGTCACATGGGTCATGTAGTTAATGCAAGTTTTAAAGTTAGCACACTCATTTCCCAACTTCCCCCAAATTCTTGAAATTTACTAATGCTATTTCAAAATAGCGAAATGCACTGTTAAATTTCTTCTAGATTCTTAAGGTGTATTCTGACCTAAAAAATTAAGCGAACAGTCCTTTTAATATGATCAAGGAGTTTATAGAGTTTAATAGTGAAGCCATCTCTTTTTCACTTGAAGAAATCCAATTCTATATATTTCACTTGCATGATTTGATAATGCAGTGTATGTCAAGGATGAAAGACTAAAGGTTGAGTTTCATCAAACTAAGGAAAAATATTTAAGATGTTTTATGGATAGTTATTTTATAAATAATGTCAAATTCTTTTCTGGAATTTCCTATGCCTATGGTGAGAGATAATATAAATCCGATATAATCAAGAGCTAGATTTTTTCCCTATTATATGTAAATGTAAACATTGTATAGACTTGATAAGTTATCATTGGAATGGATACAGATTATTCCAAAATATTTAAAGTTTAATCTATACGTTTTCATGTTATGATTGACAATAATTTTAAACAAAAACGTTTTGAATAATAAAATACATTTTAGTGCAAAACAAGATAACTCTTCGAACTAGGTATATTTAAACATCTATACTTCCCTTGAAAATCCTTGGTTTTTTATTTCTAAAATAAATGCTTAACATTTATATGTATACCATAGATTATATTTTCCATACTGCAGCCAACTAGCTCACCATAATTATGTTTTATATCTGTGCATATCATTTACCAATATTTATGTGTTTTGTTAGACTAAAATCTAACATTATTTATATGAATGCACTATACATAGACTTAATAATTGAATGCACTTATTAAGCACTCAATAAATGGTAGCCTCAAAGTAATGATTATCATTATATTAATGAATGTCCACTAAAGAATATAATTTAAATGCTTATTATCTTATGCCCACTCTTACATAAAGTCAACCAAAAAATTCTCTCCATATTTTACCTTAATTAATTCCTGTTCATTCTGCTTTCAATAGGACAGACATCCTTCAGATTTCTTTGTACTATGATTACCCTGCAATCTATCTTAAACATAGCTATCAAAACTTCTTCTTAAATGGCCCTTCAATTATGTCACCTTTCTCAAACCTCAGCAATTGCCCTCAGTTGCACTCCAGCCCAATAACAACTTTGTCCTCACCTTCAGAATTGTGTCATTTTTTTTCACTCTGGTTGTTGTTCACACCTTACAAATCTCATCAACTGCTTTTTGACCTACTTGACTATTCTCTGGGCTATTCATTCTCTTAAATATTATTTTTATATACCAATGAAAAATCTACATTCTTAAGTAAATATTTTCCACATCAGCCATGACTGTTCGATCTCCCTCCTAATGTGTAACAGATAAATTTCTAGGTGCTTAGCCTCTAGCTTCATGCCACACAGAGTATGCAGTGTCAGCTACTTCATAAGCCACCAAGCCGCCTTGACTTGCCTGCATTATCTATATCACTGTTTGGAGGGCTGTTGTATATTGTTTGCAGTTTGTACACTTCACAAAGACTCCAACTGAGGGGGCCAGTGGGAAATGACATTCAATCCAAGCTCTCCTTGTCATACTATGAACCCTAGCTTGGGGCTGTATCTACTGGAAGAAGGAATGCCTTTTATTTTGCTCCTGTCCACTTGCCTAGGGTCACCCGGAGGTGGCACTGTTTTCTATTTCAGACAAAAGTCACCCAGAGGTGGCACTGTTTTCTATTTCTATTTCTAATGTCATTTCAGACAAAAGGTGTATAAAGGCCTATTCTAACCCTGTAACTGAGGTCAATATTTCCCATTGTAAAATTTTCTGCCGAACTTAATCCCATCCTAATAAAGTCTCTCTCATATCCTCTATTAGAATGAGGCTTCTTTGATGGCATTAATGAAATATTAATTCAACAACTAGGTTCTAAATATCCATTGTGTCCATTATACTATGATTACAAAACATATAAACAGTCTGTTATCAAACAACTCATACTCTGATTAGGGAGCTAAGCCCATGCATGAAACTTTTAAACAAATATATACCTTGCTTTGGTGTGAAGTCTTCCAAATAATGAAAGAGAGACGTGTGGAGGTTAGAATAACTAGAAAAGACTTCACAGGGGAAGCAGGTCTTAAACTGGACTTTGAAAAAGGAGTAAGATATTACTAGACTGTAGGAAGAAATGAAGACATTATAACAACATAAAAAAATCCTACAAGTGGTATATCATATGTATTATGTGTTCAGTCTTTAAAAAATATATAGCTGCAGAACTGGAATTCTTAAAGAACTAGACATGGTAATGAAGATTAATATATTGGGATCACCAGGGTAGAATTTTAAGTTCAATCTGTTTCCCAGATCTTTAGGGGAGGAAAAAAAAGAAACAACGTAGTGTTTGTATTTATCATCTGCAAACCAGATGGTTATGGCAAGGGGTGTGGACATTCAAACACATTCCTCTCTGTAAGAAACCATGTTGCTGTGATGCAAGACTCTTGGGCCTCTGAAAACAGTGAACATAAAAGTACTTAAGAATTTTCTGAACACTTCAAAAACTCAAAAGATAGACAAATGAAAGAGAAAAAAAAAGGTACAGTTTGACACACAGTTTCAGTAAACAAGTACATAGTTGGGAATTTGCTTAGTTTTACCTAGTTAGGAGAGTACAAGTTTTGTTTTTGAGCAAGAATCTTCTCAAAGGAGAAGGGAGAAAAACAATCCGTGTTTATTTATTGTAAATTTTGAATTAGAGAACTGGTCTGTATTTGTATAGTCATGTATATTAGCTTCATAAGGACACTGTAGGTTGCAGTATCCTTGTTGTAACCATACAATGCTGAATGAGTGAGAACAAACAAAAACATATGTGCATACATACATATATATGTTATATGTATATGTTATATTTATATATTTTTCAAGACTGAAAAAAATCCATTTGCCATCTTCTTGAATTAAAAAATACATATATTTTATATATATACTTTTATCAGAGTTTTTTAATCCTAATGAACTGGGAAGATGATAAGTGCTTATAATTCCAACAAATAATGTGAAACACCAGATGCACTAACCAGTCAGCATGAGTAGAACATCCTGAGCAGTAAGCACAGTTGGGGCACTAAGCAGGCCTGACTTGCTAATGTAGATGAAGAATTCTCCATTTGGTTCTGAGTGGGAACAGATGCTTCATATCTTTTAGAAAGGAAATTACATTCTACAGAAGAGGAACTCAACACTGCCAAATTAATAAGATGAGAGATTTCATCATCTCCTGGAATACATTAGCATGCAATTTTCCTCTTGTTCCAATAATCCTTTCTGAACTAGCCCTTCTTAGAGTTTAGAACCTCATAGAAGCCCGAGCTGACCTAGTCCACAACCAGAATTTCCTTCAGAGCATTGCAAAATACTTTCTTAATTCCTATATGTATAGAACAGTAGAAGCCATGAGTGTTTCCATGTTTGTATAAAAACTTCCTTACTTCAGACTCTGAGTAAGTGGGATGTGAGAACACAGAAGGATTCTTGCACTTAGAAAGGGTTAGAAATATGACACGGGAACTATACATCCAATAGAAATTTTATTTAAATGAGTAAAGTAATGTGAAAAATTGCACGTCAGGAATTAAGAATGATACATTTCTTGACCATCTTTTTCTTCTTGTTTATTTTTTACATGGATTCAAGGCAGCGTTCACTGAATTTCCTATTTAAATAGTAAAATACAGTAATGCAAATATACTATAATTCACTAAAATAATACAACTAAGCTGAAAATATAAAATATTCACTTGCATAACCCCAAATATCTATTGAATATCTAATTTACAATTATGTATTGCTATTTGGATCACACACTAAAACTTTATGAACACAAAAACCTGACCTGCAATTTTCTTGCTATATAATCAGTGTCTATTATATTGCCTAGATCATTCTGGGCTCTTTAAAAACTATGGCCAATTAATGAGCTGAAGAAGATCTTATTCAGAAGGATTTTTATTGGGCAAGTACCATATTTTAAAGAAAAATACATACTTTTCTAAGCTACTTAGAGTATAGGGGAAGACTCGTATAATAGGTGAAACCAGGCTACAAAAGTATATGAGATAAGGCATAATTATTATTTTCTGAAAAGGAAAAAAAGGAGAAAATAGATAGATAGTCCTTAATACTGTGATCCTTCTTTAGAACCAAAAATCTTCAGTTAAATTATTAAATTTCCAAAAACTTGACATGAGTGGAGTTTGCCATCTACATGAGTGAGGTAATGACTCTCATATCTGGACTCATACAGAGCAAGACAGTATAATTACATTGAAGGCAAGGACCAAGTATTTAGGAAGGTTACATGAAATTTAACTGAAAAGGCACCTACAGCTAACATCTTGATTAGAATGATGATATCTTAATGACATTGAATGGATGAACAATGAAGGAAATGGGAAAGGTATTCCAGAAAGATCTGGGAGAAGGTACAGTTGTGAAATTTTACCATTTAGTAAGAATTGTACTGCAAAAGAAGAGAAGAAGTTCAGTGGGAAGTGAATGAAGATAGAATAATTAGGGATCAAATTATGAAAGGCATTGGTTGTTAAACTAAAAAATATGAACCTTACTTATTCTATGGGCTACAGGGACACTAAGCAAAATTATCTAAATAGTGTATAACAAGAAAGAAAGTGAAAAATTTGATAAAGTTTACACTTTATTGCAATCCCATCATAGACATATAGAATGCACATTGGAGTACAAGAATACAGATGATTACAGACATCAGTTTGCCAAAATTGGATTTTCCGAGTCTAGGCAGACTTGAGCAGGAATTGATGCAGGTTGTATCACGGGTGCCCACTTCTGTCTACACAGTATTCACAATGACTAAGCCTAGCATTTGGCAAGAAAAAAGGAATGCCATATAAAATAATTTAATTTTAGTAAGGGGAACTTAGGAAAATCTGGCCACTATTAAAAAAGAAGTAAAAAGAAATAGTTTAAAATAAAATGAACCACAGGATGTCTGGAGACTATTTTAAAATACATCATTAGAAGCCCAAGATGAATTTTTTGTCATGAATCATAAAAACAAGCCAGGTGCATTAAAAAATGCTTTCACAGCAAACTATTACAGTAAAAGCTGCCTTCATAGGAAGAAACAAGCATCTAAATCAAATTTTCCCAAGTCAAGGAAGAAAGGGAAACCTCCAAAATTTGACACATCAGACATAACTAAAAATTAGACCAGAAAAAGATTTGTGAAACTATCTTTGTGAAACTATATTTGTGAAAAAGATTGTGAAACAAGTAACTTCAAAGCCAACAATAAGAAGACCCTTAAAAATGTCAAACAGAGGAAGGAATCCAATTCCAGAATCCAAAGAAATCCTAAATATAAAATTGTATTATTGGGGGAATAATAAAAGAATAGTTAGTTCTTTTCTCTTTTAATGCATTCATTTGACGATTTCAACACCTAAACTACATATTAAATTATGTGTGTCCAAAATACTGGATCGAATTGCCAAAAACGCGTTGTTATATTCGACACAGATAAATACCTAAGATGTTATAACATCTATACGAAAATTATGAAAAAACATAAGGGTTAAATGTTGAACAGTAAGCCAAGACATATGACCTACCAGTAACAAATTAAGCAAACCAGAAAAGACAAGTTGTCAATATGATCCCCATTCATAAAGACAGAATTCAGTGAAGACCCTGGAAATCTAAGGTTTACTTCCAACCAGGTGATCTGGTGGAATCTGTTACAAAGGAGAGAATAACTATGTTCTTAACACAATACAACTCACAGAGGAACCATGGTCCTGGGGGGGAAAATGATGCTTGAATACTTGTATGACTAGGTTCATACAAAAACTGCTTGAAGATTGAATCACCATGGGGTTTGGAAAGATGTTCTAACATGCATAAGGAGCTGTCTTAGAGTCAAGAAACAAGTAAAGACCAAAAAAATATTTCTTCAGGTGGAAAAATTCAAATACTGAGGCCTTCCTAGGACTACAGTGCTATAACGTCTCTAGAAAAAACATTACCCAGAGAATGTTCTGGGCTTACAGATAATATCAGACTGCTTCTTTACCTTGCAGTCCATCTACATGCCTTAACTAATACCCCAGGGCCCCAGCAAAGTCCCAAGGTAAGGAAGTAGGTGGAGAAGGAAGAAGAGAAGCTTTATCTCCTCTCTATGGTCCCTGGGACTCTACCAAATGAGTTGGTGGAGAATTTCTTGAGGATTCTATCACAGATCCTTAGAACCATTTCTGGATTATCCTAAACTTCAGGCATTAAAAAATGTCAATGATTATCATTTAAAAGCACCATGATGCTCTTAGTATTAATAGAAAGAGGACAAATGAACTTCTTTGTGGAAAATGTACTTGCATTCACAAAAAATTATGTTACTATTCACTGGGGAGAAGGGAATCCAAATTTCACTTAGATGACAAACTATATTATGATGGGAAAGACCCAGAAAAATGATCTCAGAGTTTTTGCACAGTCATACTTTGAGATAGCCAAGCAAGATGCTAGTTTTATAGGTCAACAATTATTTGTCAAGAAAAAAATATGCATATATATAGTAGTATCTGACACTTAAAGTCATAATATAGGCAGGTTAGAAAAACGCCATGTGGCATAAGTTGACACATGTAAGAAAAGACACATAGAGGTGGAAAGAATCAAGCAAAGGGCAACCACAGACCCAAGGGAGGTAAGGACTCTGGATGAATCCATGCAGAAGACACAGGTCTTCTAGGCTGGGAAGATGAAACTGAGAAAAGTGTGATAGGCCAGGGAAGTCTACTAAAATGTGAAGGGTGTGAATTGAGACTTAAAAGATGTAAAAAGAGGATTAAGAAGAGAAAAACATTATAAAGTTAGTAATAAACATGAATCCATATTGCCCTCCAATAGGGTGTCAGAAAATTATGAAATGCTGTAACAATCAAAAAGACTTAGCTTAACCAGGAATGCATATTCTAGAATCATAGATTTAGGTGAATCTTCATTTTTCCATAAAGCACTAATTTAATCTCATATATGGAGTTACAGACCATTGCCTTAACCAAAAATGGAAATTCCCAAAATATAGTAGTGGTCATTAAGCTCATTTTAATGTTGACATGGTCTTCAACATGAAATACTGATTGTGGCCGGGTGCAGTGGCTCACGCCTGTAATCCCAGCACTTTGGGAGGCCGAGGCAGGTGGATCACTTGAGATCAGGAGTTGGAGACCAGCTTGACCAACATGGCAAAAACCCATCTCTACTAAATATACAAAAAATTAATTGGGCATGGTGGCATGCACTGTAATCCCACCCACTGGGGAGGCTGAGGCAGGAGAATGACTTGAACCCGGAAGTCAGAGGTTGCAGTGAGCTGAGATCGCACCACTGCACTCCCACTTGGGTGACAGAATAAGACTCATTGTACTCCAGTAAAAGTTTTGAAAAATGAAAAATGGCTCCTCAAGCCAAGGACATTTCAACTTCCTTCTTATCAAAAAGAAAACTTGATGTGCTAATGTTAGGTGAAGATTTTCGCATGATAACATCTTATATGTTGCTTCAAAACTAGTGAAAACAATAGAAATAAGGTTCTATAAACTTCAAACAAAATTGTTTTAGAAAGTGAAATAAATGAAGTAATACTTGCTGATTAATAATATTGGAACCTTAATATCTGATTGATAACTAAAACTTTTGGCCTCCATCATCTAAAAGAAATTATTGGTAAATATATTTAATATTGGCTCTATATTCCATTAAACTCTGAAAGTCTATGATTTTTTAAATAGTCACATAGAATTCAATTTCATTTGCAGAGGTCTTGTGTATATTTTACATTTTTAAAAATCGACTACACTATTAACCAAAAAAGTCACATATGAAAAAGGTTAATTATAAAATTAAATTGAACTTGGCTAAACATCAACATTATTCTGAAATTTCAAGAACGAAGAAACTATAAGTGAATTTTAAAAATCACTAATGTTCTCAGGGGGTTAAGATCTAAATTCTACATTTGCATTTTCCTAAGTGTTTAGTGGTTTCAAGACTGTTTGGAAGCCTAGCATTAGAAATTTCTATCATCAAGTCATTAACCTCCAGAATAAAAACACTGGCAATCCTCTTTCTTAGCCAAGTTTTTCTAGAGAAAACCTCCATGGTAATGCTTATTAAAATAGAACCTTTTATTTAGTGTTCTTTGTAAAGTCTTAGTAGAAACTTAAACATACACTTTTCAAAAATGATATATGTGTCTTATGGCAATATAATTTCAAGCTTGGTACAATGCAAGGGCTTTAAAATCTCTCTGTGAAGTGTATTTTATGTGTACCCTCAGTTGTTATGGTTTGCTTTAATTTATGTAATTATGTATGAGGTCAATATGGAAAACTAGCCCTCACTCATTACTGGCAAACATTCCTGAACAATGTGTGTGCCTTCAGGAATCAAACTAACAGGCTCACAGTCTATAATAAGGTCAAATGAAAGCAAGCAATTGTTCAAACACTAAACAGTTGTGATTGTTTACTGTATTACAATCGTACTTTAGAGATGACTTAACAGGCATTAAATTATATCCAGAATGCTCTCAGATGACAATCAACTGAGCACACAAGGCAAATAGAGCTCATGCTAATTGCCAAATATCAGGACACAAATGCAACTCTCATTCTGTCATATCAATATAAAAATCCTTAGGACACAGTGCTGAGGTGATTGCTGTTTGGAATTTAATCAACTGGAATTCTCTTGGACATGCTAATTTTTGATGTAAATTTTAAAGTTTTTAAAAAAATTCTCAAAAATTAAAATGTTTAGTGTGAATTGCCAGTGTCTCCATGGACTGCTGTTATTTTCCATCTTATAATAAAATCAACCCAAATCAAGCTTGGATTTCTTGATATAACCTCCTACTCCCATTTAAAAAACCTTGAAAGATAAAAAGTTTTCTGTAGACAATAAATGTTTCTTGATGTTTATTGGAACCTCTACTATTTTCAGATCTTTGTTCTAGAATGAACTTAGGAAGCTTATCTGTGGTTCCTCAAACACTAAATTCATTTACACAGAGCATCAGAAGAGAACAAGAAGCTATTTAGTCCAATTTCTTAGGAATTTCTTGTATAGCATCCATAAGTGGCTGTAAAGCTCTTGCTTGGTTACTTCCAGAGACGGAGAATTCATTACCTCAAAGGGAACCCATTGTATTCTCAGTTAGATCAAAGGTTAAAAAAGGTTTTCCACAGGGAATCCCACATAACATTTTAGAAATTGTTTCCATGCATAAATATGGAGCACAGTAGTCTGTAACATAATTTGATGAAAAAATCATGGATTACCTGGCAGCCAAAATTGGCCTATTGTTCTTTCTACCATAAAGAGCTACCATGGCCTATAACAAGAAATAAATGTAACCCATTTCCACACAGATAATCACTGCAAACATTTTAAGACACACTAACCCCCAGAATCTTACTCTTACATTCTTTGAAATGAACTCATGCCCTTCACCCCTTCCATTAAAATAGAATAAACACATTCTTACCTGGATATACATCCAAAATGTACCTTCTTTAAAGCAAACTAATTTCTATGGCAAATGGTGTTATAGTAGGTCTTTAAATTGTTTATGTTTTATATTTAATAAAGGCATAATGACAAATGAAGCAATCTTCAGAGCGAAGACAATCTAGATAACAGATCTTCACAAGAAAAGCAATAGTGATAATAATTGGGTTTTGACTGTCTTTTCTGTTGAATCCATGACTGAAAACATACATGACGGTAAATGTTTAAAGAGTAAGGATGATCTAGATAATTGGCAAATCAAATAAACACCTGACATTTAGCTTTTGCCTCTATACAATTCATTTCAGTTAGTTTACCCCTCTTCCATAATGAGTTGCCAAGGTGTGTTTAAAATCTAAGCAAGGCCATAAAAACACATATTCATCTGTAACTCTTTTTCTTACCTTCTTCACTGTAAAACCCATTAGTGTACCTTCTCTAATTTTACTCTCTATAATTATTCTTAAAACTCTGCTGTAATGGAGCCTCTTCAACTGACTGCACACACCTTATATAGTTCTCAATAACTTTGGTTAAACTCTAACCTAGTAAGAAATTATATACAAGCTATATTTATTTAAAAGCCACTTTACTTTAAAAATCACATAACTATAGAGTTCACTTCAAAGTGTACTGTTGGGTCTAAGACCCCAGTAGTTATATTAGAAAGAGAACTATTATACTATTTTGTTTACTTCATAGCTTAAAAAATTAATCTCTGTTTTTGAGTCAGTAGAGGGAAAGAGTCAAATAATTACAATGCAATATGAACAGAATTCTTCAAAATCTCAGAGGAGAACTAGGAAGGGAGCCATGTACTCTGCTTTAAGTACTTCAACACACATGATTTCATTCAATCCTTACACACTGCAAAGTAATCAGAGCAAGTATTCTCATCCTTTACATTTTTTAGATATAGAACCTGACACTTATATGTATAATTTAAAATACAAGATGATGCAGCTCATAGATGAAAAATCTAGGATTTAAGATGAGAGTTTCTAACTTCAAGTACAATAATAGGTAAGGTCAGCACTCCATGCCTTCCGGGCTACAAGTTATGATACCAAAAACTTCTAAATTGTATCTCTGTGATGTTTCCTCAGAGAAATTAAGATGTCAAAGGGCATGGACAGATAATATGGTAAGTTGAAATGGCAAGAAAGCCAACACGCAATGTAGCTCAACTCAAAATACAGACTTCAAAACCTTTCCCAGAGAATTCACAGTGGAACACAACCAGGTGTCCAGGTGTGGAATGAGCTAGTTCCCTACAGCGATCCTTTCCTGTTATCCTGGCTCCTGTTGCTCCACCCCCTGGGAAAATAGTTGCAGTATGAATTAGATTTTTAGGTTCCAACTCCCGCAGAGGCTGGCTTTTTGGAAGAGCCTGGCTTTTTCTGGCCCAGGACCAGGCCTAGCACAGAGATTGGAAAAATCTCTTTTTCAGAAAGGAGCTACGGTGGAGAGCATTGTAGAAGTAAGTGGGGGGAGGGTGGCGAGGAATCAAAATGATTTAGAAATGAAGGTCAAAGATCTCACCAAGATGTGAAGGCAGATGGGGAATTTTATTTATCTTGAACTGCTTAGAACTGGTTGGTTTGGGATGGCAGTTAATAGTCTGCATTGTAAAATCAACACATATGTTTAAAAAAAAAGTTGGGGGAAAAGAAACACTGCAGATATTCAGAGTGTAAAAGGACATATTCAATCAAGGATGGATTTTTATTTTTTGTATTTTCTCATCTTTTAGAAAACAATCCCAAGTGGCTTCCTGATTTGTAGACACAGTATCTGGTTGCCTATGTGATTCTAAACCAAGAGCCCACAAAAAGTCAACCTAGCTAAACATTTTCAATCTGTGAGTCTGCCAATATTACATTCAATTATCAGATGTCTTCTGAAAATGTATTTTTCCTAACTGGGCAAAAAAGTAATGTTACTTCTGGAAATTGGTTGGAAGGAGTCAGATGGAGAAGAAACCTATTCTTGCCTGCTCTTCACATACACTATTTCATTTGGTTCTCACAACAGCTCTTTGGTAATAATATTATAACCTCCATTCTACAGATGAAGAAACTGAACATTCTAGAGCTTACATGATTCAGTCAAGACCATCCTGGTAGTCAAGAATGAACTCAAGATTTGAAGACAAATCTGCTTAACCCCAATCATGCATGCTTCACTAACCCATAATATCTAACAAGCATATTAGCCAGGAAGAGTTTTCCCAATTAACATAATGACATCAATAGTTACAGGAAAGATAATGAAGAAAGCACAGGAAAGTGTAAGTGGGGTGCACAGGGATGATAAGCTTGGGTGTGCATCCTTATACAGAGGCAGATATGCTTTTACTACATGTAATTACTGGGGCTCTAAAGTTTGTTCCCTTGGCTCAACTATCTCCCCTCTCTGGTATCTCTCTATATACTCTCTGGTTTCTGCTTGCCTTGCTTTCCATGGCCTGATCCCTCTTACATCAGTGCTTCACATCCCTTTTGGTTGTTCTGGCAACACATGTTTCAGTTTTCTGAGGCAGTTGCCAAAACAAGCATTTGAACATCTGGAAATCATCCTCCATCACTTTCACCGGTAAGATGCATTTGCCTTAAAAGGTAGTTCCCGTATAGACCCCCTAAGATTCTGCATTGCCTTTGAATAACAGCTTTCCAATATTCCCTGGCTATGGAAAATTGCAACCTACTGACTGCAAACTCTGGCACTTTCAGTCATATTAATAACTACACATTTTATGAGTCAATGTTATAGTGTCTTGAAGTAATACATTTTTAAAAAATTTAAGACAATCAAGCAAACAAAAAAGGCACATACACATACACACACATGCATGCACATATGCAGACAACTCACAACTCTTTGGATACCTTAAAGGAGATTACTCTATCAGAAACTCTATTTTTTATTCTCTAAGACATGATATTTGAAAGTCAATGTCATTAATATAAACTACACAGCAATAATGAAATGAATGCATAGCAGTAACACCAACAAAACTATAGTATGAAGTTAAAGTTCTAGTTCAAAATTTATTCGCAGGACTTAACAAGGTTTAATAAGGATGCGCTCATTTGCTAGGAGAATCATAATTCATGACTCCTGCTTCTTCTTCTTCCACAAATATGATGTGGGTTGATACCAGAGTGGAATCAGGTCCACAAAATGACCTGGCGGATGACTCTGATACTGGACAAGTGGGCAGTCCCCAGCATAGCAGAATCTTGCTGGTTTCCCACTTCCCTCACCCTCCCTAGCATGATGAGAAATTGCAGTTTAATTCTCCACCTACAGAATCGATGGCCTCTGTGGCCGTCAAAATGAACCACAATTTTTATTTATTTAGTTTTTTAGATGAAGTCTCGCTAGGTTGCCCAGGCTGTTCTCGACTCAAGCAATCCTCCCACCTCGGCCACCCAAAGCGCTGGGATTTCAGGAGTGAGCCACCATGCTGTCCAAAATGAACCACAATTTTAAAAGGAGAATTCTACTAGACTTTGGTTCTATGAGTTTAGCACCTCCATTATATTCACTTTTGTATATATTTTACCTGGCATAAAACTTGAAATAAAATTAGGTTGTCACTAAATGCTTGACGAATGAATGAATAAATTAGTGGTTATGAGTACCTTGAAATAAAATAATAATAAGGTTCCTAAAGTATCCTGACAGATTATTTATTTATTTATTTATTTTAGAGAGAGGGTCTCACTCTAATGTGCAAGCTGGAGTGCAGTGGCACAATCAGAGCTCACTGCACCCTTGAGCTCCTGGGCTCATGGGACCCTCCCACCTCAGCCTCCTAAGTAACTGGGACTACATGTGCATGCCACCAAACCTGGTTAACTTTTTTAAATAATTTTTTTTTTGTAGAGACAGTGTCTCACTATGTTGCCCAGGCTGGTCTCGAACTCCTGGACTCAAGCTATCCTTCAACTTTGGCCTCCCAAAGTGCTAGGATAACAGGCATGAGCCATTGCACTAGGCCTTTGGGAGATTTTAAAATGCTTTACATCACATCTGTTTCATTTATTTTATAGCACATACTGCTCTACATTTTGCTCCTTTGGCCTTTCACCTGCCTGATTCCTTCTTCTCAGATCCTCATACAAACTGAATCCACTCTGTGTGAAATAGTACCATTCTCCAGAACAGCACTGTCCAAGACAAGTTTCTATGATGATGGCAATGTTCTATTATCTGCATTGTCCTAGACAGTAGTCACTGGCCACACTAGTAGCACTTAGATTTTAATTAATTTAAATTTAAACAACTACATGTGTTAGTGTATATTATATTGGACAGCACTGTTTCAGAATTCTATCCCATTTTTAATTCCTTTATGGCACTTACTACTGGAAATTATCTTTTTAAAATATAATTTTTGTTTATTTATTACCTTTTATTTCTCTGTATTAGTTTCTGCCATAATAAACTAGCACAAAGCTAGTGACTTAAAGCACCAAAAATTCATTATCTTCTAGTTCTGGATGTCAGAAGTCTGAAATGGGTTTCACTGGGCCAACATCAAGATATTGACAGTGCTGCACCCCTTCTGAAAGCCCCAGAAGAAAATCCATTTCTTTGCCTTTTCAAGCTTCTAGAGGCCAACTACATTCCTTTACTCATGGCTTTCTCTTCATTTTCAGAACCAGAAGAGTGGTATCTTCAAATCTCTCTCTCTCTGGCTATGATTCCTGCTTTTGTTGTCACATCTTCTGCCTCTTTCTTTTTCTTAGAAGGATGCTGGAGATTACATGGGGCCCAGCTAGTTAATCCAAGATAATATCTGTATTTTAAAATTAGCTGATTGGCAATCATAATGTCATCTAAAAACTTAATTCCCCTTTTCCACATGAGGTAATATATTCACAGGTTACAGAGATTAGAGCATGAACATCTTTGGGGATGGCCATTATTTTGCCATTCACACCCTGCAGTAGAATTCAAGTTCCATGAAGCTCAGAGACTTGCTCATTACTGTATCCTCAGAATGACAACACTGCCCTTAAAAATAAATATTTATTAAGTAAATAAATTTCAAAATTTCTTCTTTGGGAACAAGTTTTGATATATACTGAGGACTGCAGAATTTTAAAAATATAAAAATTACATTTGAAGACAAACTCATATATAAAATCATTCTTCTTAATATATTACTTTTTCACAAGGCTTTGTCAAGATTTGAAAGTTTCAATTATGCTCAGTTTACTGATGTATATTGATAGTCTTGTCCTCATAAATTAATTTTAAAAGAGTCTGGCTATCCAGCTTTGTCGGAGAGACTGCACCAATAAGACATAGGCTTTTATAAGCAGAATATTATCACACATTGATGCTTTAGTACAAAAAATTAATATTATTTTTCTATAGCCAAAAATATGTATTGACATTTCTCAACTATGTTTTTATGCTGAATATTTGAGTCTGTTATCTGATAATAAGTTCCACTAAACTCACAGTGTAAAATCACATTATCTTCTGAAACTTCCAAAATAGCTAGCATAAAATCCACTATTAATTCACACTAGAGAATATAATAAGCATATAGTCTATTCACTTACTCTAAGAATTTGCAAATAAAATAGTGGAAATATGGCTGAAGATTAGTTGCCACAGTAGCTGAAAAATAATATCTATTGACAAAATGGTAAATTCACTCTAGGCAACTGTTAATATGACTATGTAAGAGTTCTAACTACCTGTCTGTGTTTTTTACTCATCTCCACAATGGATAGCACTGAGGCTATACTGAAGCAAGTAGTTAAATATTCTGCACAATTTAATGAAACTTCCAGCTGTGAGACATATATATATATGCATATATATATATGCTTAGCACATGAAGCCCCAAATACAAATAGTGCTAAGACTTTTAGATCATATTTCACATTAAAAATGAAAGTTGTATAAATCTGCTTTATTTTTTAAATATATTTCTTCCAAGTGTGTTAAAGCATATACAAATAATCACACGTCTGGAATTTTAACCCAAAACAAAGATAAAGGCAAAAAAGAAAAGAGTGGTACAGAAGAATTTAAAATATTCATTAAATTGACAGAGCATGCTAAGGACATTTAAATAAGAAGCCTAAAAAAAGCAAGAATATGATTTCATCATATATCTTCAACAATAATTACAAACACACAGTTCTGTTGTTTTCTAGAGAAGGTGATATTCCACTACTCTGCAAACCTGACTGGACAGAGTAGACTACATGGAATCCCAATCCAGACTATTATCTACTTCAAAGTGTTTTTCACACATACCAGTAAAAGGAAGATTGGAATGTAATGTTTTTGAATGACAAAAATAAAATGTGGGCTAATTCTTCAGTGGAACTAAATGTTTTGTGGTATTCTTGTTTGAAATAAAACTTAAAGGCTTTGGTCAAAATGTTCTACTTCCTCTGCTATGTCTTGGTTTGAAGAAACAACTTAATATTTTTACCATCAATGAAATCACTGCAATAATAAACTACAGTATTTTTAATCTGATATTAGTCATACATATATTATTTGTTCTTGATCGAAACAGGAAATAATATTTTTATGGCAACTAAATTTTCAAAACATTCCCATTCTACACATCTGTTTTTTTCTCTCTCTAGATAGACTTCAATGAAGGTAGAGACTGTGTCTTATATACTGTGGTATCCCTACAGCCTAGCACAATACCTGAAACATAGTACAGGTCCAATAAATATTTGCTGCATTTTAATTATTAAGTCATAGTGTTAGGTAATCACACAGTAATCAGTAGATGAGTTACTAAGAATCATTACAGTAATAGCTACAGATAAGTGCAATGACCGACTCCATAGTAATGACTTTTATGAGTAATTTATGGGAATTTGGGGTGATTTAGGTTAACAACCAATATTATTATTACATAAAGGATTAAATATTAAACCAAAACATTTTTGCAATTCTTTACTAAAGCCACTGATCACAGTCCTCTATTTTTGTAGTGCTTACTAGCACTATGAACATTTATTAGCACTAAAAAGTATTAACACAGTGCAAATACCAATAGACCATAGCCATCATTTTATTAGTATTCAAGAGGTCCCTAACATTAAGAAACAATATAAAACTAAAAGAAATTAGCTGAGTACAATTTAAGTCAAATATATGAACCAAATGGCTACTGCGAAATTAGTTCAGAAATCAATATGTTAGAATATACAAGAGATTTAACCTCTGGAAATTTTACTTTGGTTCTTAACTGTAAAAACAACTACTCTCTCAAAAATAGTTAGAAAACACCACAGTACCAGACTCAGTATCTTTTCTTCATCCTTCCTTGGATCTCTGTGATACAGGAACTGTCGATCTCTTCTAAGAGTATCTCTGATACCTTCCATAACACTATATTCTCCTGTCTGCTTCCTCTCTGAAATCTTTCACTCATTTCCCAACAACTCCAATTTTTCCCCTTTCCTGAACTGACTCTAGACTTATTACCAAAACTTTAATGTCTTTTTGCTCGGTGCTTATATATCCTATTTCTTAGCCTAATTACTTCAAGTGTTCATTTTGCAACTAAATTTGAAACTTCCCAAGGTCAGGAACCAAGGATTCTGCTTCTGAATTTCTTACTAAATATATAGATTGATTATTTGGTGCACCAAAGTCACACAAATATTTATACTCTACGGATTGATTTATTATAAATAGGCAGCATTCATACAAATTGGTAAAACATTTCTGCAGATGATTACATTTTTAACTCAATTTTAACCATCCTCAAAGAAACCTGAACAAAGGTGTTGATCATCTATGTCACTACATCAGGAAGAAAAATATTTTCTTAGCAAATAAACATTTTCATTAGAGAACCTCCTACTGAAAATATTTGGTTCAGATGTGGTCTCTGCTTAAGCTGGTCTACATGCATGTTGTTAGTTATATAACCATTGGTTCTCCTCACAGGAATCTATAGCTAATTGTATCTCTCATATTAGGTATCTAAGTAAGCCCACTTCTAATTCTTCTTTCTACTTGCAATGTCTAACATGGTGCTTAGAATCCAGAGACCCAGAAAGCACTCAATAAATATTTGGCCGATGACTGTTTCATTGATTTTAAAATCAGCAGTGTATCTAAAGCTAAGGCAGAAAATCTAACAATTATGAGTGTCTCACTGAATGCTGAACAAGCATTATATTTTTAAGCATTATATTCTCAAAAGTCATTTTTGGCTCTTGCACTGTCACACAGCCTGTGATTACATTTGTTTTCAACTCCAGATTCCAGCTACAATGTTGCTGCTTTTATTACAAGTAAATGTATTAGTTGAGTAAATTAAAAGTTGTGTGGTTCTATCTTCCTCTTTATGCATATTCACTGAAAAAATTATTTTAAAAAATCTAAACTTCTAAAACATTAAATTGGCCAGGCACGGTGGCTCATGCCTATAATCTCAGTATTTTGGAAGGCCGAGGCTGAGGCATGAGAATCGCTTTAACCCAAGAGGCAGAGGTTGCTGAGATCAAACCACTGCACTCCAGCCTGGGTGGCAGAGCGGGACCCTGTCTCAAATAATAATAATAATAATAATAATAATAAAATTAAAAATAAATAAATAATTGTTTTAAATAAAACATTAAATTGTATTTTTCCTCATTATTGCCTGCCACAGATTTGGTCTCACTGAAGTCTCTAAGAACTCAGCAGTGAACACAAATCATTTTCATGTAATATAGAGTGTTGTTCTTGGTGACTAAAATTGCCATCCTCCCTTTTTTCCCCTCTCTGTAAGATACCATTGAAAGAGCCTTGAAATAGAAGCCAGAAAACTGAAGCTCTATAATTCTGTCCAACATCCTCTGCATCATTCATTCCTTGTAGATTCAGTGTCCTCATCTTTAATCTGAGGTTCTGAGAATGTATGCATAAAAGAAGTGGGAATGCTTTGTGAATTGTATACTACTACTTACATGTGGTGTGATATTATTATTTATAGAGGCAGAAGACACCAAAAATAAATGTCAACAGAATATAGACCACTAGCCAACTCAGAAAACCCTGACTTTGTCTCTAAGAAAGCCTTTCTATATCTTAGGCAATCTTTATCCCCCCTTTTTTTCTATCTTCAACATCTTCCTCTTTATGGAGCTTTTTTCTGAAGCCTATAAACAGCCTACTCTGCCATCTGAAAATAAAATAAAACAAAAATCCTCACTGGACTCTACATCCTGTTCTGACTAGGGTCCTATAGCTCTTCTTCCCTTTACAATTCAGCTTTTTAATGCACAGAGAAGGAAAAATAAAAGTCTATACCTGCTGTCTTCCCTACTACTGAAGACTGAGTTTATAATTAATCAATCAATAAATTGCCAAAAAAATCAAAACTCTAATAATAATGTCTTCCTACCGTCCATTCTATGCTCTAAGACATTAAAGTAGTTGTAGTTTTCTGCAAAACAATGCTAATTAATATTCCTGAGAATTTCTTCATGTACTTTTTCTTTTCTTTTCTTTTTTTTTTTTTTTTTTTTGAGATGGAGTTTCACTCTTGTTGCCCAGGCTGGAGTGCAATGGTGCGATCTCAGCTTGCTGCAAACTCTGCCTCCCAGATTCAAGTGATTCTCCTGCCTCAGCCACCCGAGTAGCTGGGATTACAGGCATGTGCCACCATGCTCGGCTAATTTTGTATTTTTATTAGAGATGGGGTTGGTCAGGCTGGTCTCGAACTCCCAACCTCAGGTGATCTGCCCACCTTGATCTCCCAAAGTGCTGGGCTTACAGGCGTGGGCCACCGCGCCTGGCTGTATCTTTTTTTTATCTAGATGCCATCCTCTTGTCCTTCTTCTTGTGTCATTTCTGCTAGTTACTGCACATCTATCCTTTATGTTTTGGATACGTCTGCAAGAAACCAACCCATGCTCTCAAGGGTGGGTTGGATACTCCTCTTATGCCATTCTTTCTCACTGTATTTATTACACAGCGTTATAGTTATTTGTTAATGTATCTATTCCTCTCATTATGTATTCCTTAAATACAAGATAATATGTCAATCATCTTTGTGTCCCCATACTCTGACTCAAGTCACTATAAATAAAACAAGTAAAATATAAATTTAACTTTGTTCCCATTTAATTACAGTGCTTTGATGCACATATTTTTATAAGGCTTTGGACCAAAAGATGCTAAATATAGCTAAATTATGCATAAGAGCTGGTTCCATGTTTTTAAGCTCAATGCTATGTATATAAAAACTTAGGCAAGGTTGTGCAATGTAATTAGACAGCAATCTAACAACAGAGAGAAAGCACTTAATTTTGAAACATGAAGAAAATATATTTTGCTTGAAATATCAGTCACAAACTTTTATTGAGTTTCTACTATATGCATAGCACTGGATCTGGATCTGACTTTCTGGGTTTGAGAGATGGCCTTTACCCTCAAGGAACATATGATATAACTAAAAAATTAATGACATTTACAATAAATGTTATTTAGAAAACAACGGGCAATAAATAAAAGGATTTATTGTGTGCTAAATGTGTTAAAGAAAGAGGAAGTGCTACCTTTTAGAGAAAAGAGAAAAAATATGTCTATGATGTTCAAAAAGGTTTCAAAGAGGATACACATCAGACTTGATGGCGGACTTGAAAGATTTGGATGTGAAGGGGAGGAAAAAATAAGGGATAAGGAAAATAACAGCGTTCATGCAGCAGAATGACTTCTCAGGTGTGCCCTCCGCGGAGGCCCTCCCTGAGCTCCCATCCCAGTCCTCCACCTCTCAGGCAGCACACGGGAGGGAAGTCTTCCGTTATTCCCCTGATTCTTTGTCTCTGCCACAGCACAGACTACAAAGTATTATCCTTGTTTTATTTGTCTCATTCCCACTAGACGATTAACTTCTTGGGAGTAAGAATTAAATATTTGTTTCTGTATCAATCAATAAAGAGCCTGATAAAGAGTAGGTACTCAGCACATGTTTACCAAATTAATGAATAAATGAAGGTAAATGCCTCATAACTTGCATGGTGGAGGATATACTCCTCTGTAAAGAAAAGCAAGTTGAAATCTCCATCATCTGAGATCAGAGTATCATTTTGTTTAATAAAACGTCGAATTTGTCAGAATCATCCAAAGCAAATTCTAATGTTACTGATAACACTTTAATAATGACTTCTGAAGATAGAATGGGATTTAAATTCCCCAAAGTAGTAAATTATTGGCAAGTGCTTTAAGATGACCAAAGTATACCTCATTTATCAAGGAGTACATTAAGCTAGAACCTAACAGTTTTCTCCTACTGGAATTCCTGATTTAAACATAAATGTGAGTTTTTGTGGGTATACTGGAATTTCTAAAATATTATCAGATTTTTAATCTGAATGTTTCATGCACTTGAATTCCACACACACAGTACTTGTAAAGATGTAAAAAAGTGGTTTGTTTTCTGCCCAGAATCCCTGGGAGAGGAATTCTAGCAGGACTTGAGAAGATAAATGTTTGCAGAACTCAGTCAGTACTAGTGAAGGAGGGAAATGGGGGAACAAACACAAAAATGGAGTCCCATTTTCCCAGAAGATAAAGGAGGGCAAGCAGCATATTCCAAAAACATTCTGTGCTCAAGGAATATCAACGGAATCAATCAAACTTTCTAAATATTCATAGTAAACACTAATGTATCTCCCAATAAACACGACTGCAAAGAAAAATAAGAAGTCAAGAAGAGGCAAAAAATAAGGAATCGAGAAGAAATATGATCTACTCCTCAGGTAAAAGCCCACAACCATTTAATAATAATAATAATAATAATAATTCACCTTCTCTCTCGCCCCATTATTCTGCTCCTTCTCCACCTCTCCCATTGTTCTCCTTCTTTTCCTCATTATTATTCTTATTCTTATTCTGAATGAAATAGCAGTTTAGTATGTTCAAGGATTGTTGTTGGAAAAAATAAGCATTGCAAAGATGAATCTACCAGCATCAGGGCAAAAGGCATGCTGCTAAACTCTGACATCCCTTCTCACCAAAAACATTTAGAGAACACTGAGTCTGTGGTTAAACAGTATAACACAACACATGATGCATTTACATATTTTCTCTCAAATTGGAAAATTCAGTTAATATGAAAAATTTGATATCAGATTATTTTGAATTTTTTTTACCATCATCTCCTTTTATAACAGTGTCTAGGAACTTTATTGTAGAGTCACTCACTGAAAAGCAGATCAATTTATAAGTTATAAATTGGGAGCTGTGCTCCTTAAATAAACCATATTTAGGGACATAGCTACAAATCTGAATTGATCTAAACTTCAAATGCAAACTTACAAGTACAGAAATATATTACCATAGAGATTATGTGTGATGCTTCCAGTTACCAAAATGTGTAGGTGAGACTTTCCACTGTATTACAGCACAAATATGACTTAAGTGAAGTACCTTTATGTAAATATTCTATAGTCATAGGCTTTCAAAGCAGACAGTAGCCCTGGGTAATGTATCACAGGTTTTGCAACAGAAGTAACTGAGGTCCAGAGAATTTAAGTCACTTCCACAAAATCACCAAGTTAGTCCATGACAGAGCTGCAATTATGATACAGATTTCCTGTGTCCTGGTCCAGTTTTAATTTAGAAGCTTTTCTTTCAAATTATTTCAACAATTCATTCATGAAAGTAACAGCCTATTTAGTCGAGGCCCTCATATCTTTAACTGCATGTTTCTCTCTACACAAGTAGAGAGTCTTAAAATACCAGAATGTAGACAGGCCTGAGGGATGATAGGACTTTTTTCTAAACATTTGGCTCAGATGCCTGTGGATATTTGTCACCAGTTTAAACTTCTAGCTCCAAGTCACCTTCTGACCCAGGGAAAACGGATACCATGCTACAAACAGGCTTTTAGTGTTTAACTTTGAATTTGAGACAAGCTTCCTGATGCGAGATGAATAAAGAAAAAGTAATAATAATAGTGATTCAGGCTTCTGCCAGGAAGCTACATTTTGCTTGTAGAGAGACTACAGTCCAGTTACAGCAGAAAAATCACATTTTGTTTTTCTATCTGTTCTGTTTTTCCTCAAGTCAAAGCCTCTATGCCTTTTTTTTTTTTTTTTTTTTTTTTTTACTATTTAATTCCTATTCTTGGGCTTTGGGAGATGTTCTAGATAGTTACATAAGCAGTCTATTTTATTTTGTTAAATAAAATATTTAAATATGATTTTGAAAAAATACAACTTTACCTTCTTTTATTTCTATGGAGAGTCTTATATTCCTTTTGATTATTATTATTATTGTTTACTTCAGAGAAGAATTTTATTTTGCATTTAGCTAACTGTTCATTACAGTAAAAGCATGCTAAATAATAACACCTTTATGTAATATAAGATATGCTTATGTAATAGGGTTTTACAGCTGACTAAGAATTTCCACAGATATTATGAACTCTTTCTTTTGAACCAATAAGGTAGAAAATATAAAGTATTATCTCTGTTTTGTAAATGAGAAAATTAAGACCCCAATACATCATGTTTATAAAGAATTTATAAGGAAAGAGAGCTTTATTGTAGTCGTCTGACACAGGGCCAGTTGCTATCTGGACTCTATCCACGTTGAGTTAGTAGAAGTTGAGCAAGCTCAAACAGCTGCTTTCTCTTCATTGACTGCTCAGGCAAGGTGCATGCCATCCCTCACAAAAATACTGCCCCAGGGCTCAAATAAGTCTGTCTTGACATCAGTAAAATATCATTAAAGTAAACAGATGTTTTATATCTTAACCATATTTCCACTTTTATCAAACAACTCTACCAAAGCCAAATGTGCAAACAATTGCCAAAAACTTTATATTAGAAAGAAAGAATTAAATTAAATGTGTATATGTACCACTTAATTTGCCAAATGCATTCTAATACCAAAGGATAATTTTTGGGGGTTTTGCTGGTTTGCTTTTCCTGAAATGCTTTGTAAGTAATCAAGAGCTAAGCACAAACCTGCCCAAAGGGAAAAACATGAGATAAATAAAAATAATTATAAATATAAATAAATAGTAAATGAAAATTTATTATTGTCATTTCAAATCTCCCATTTATACTTTTTCCTCTTCCACTCCCTCCCCAATTTTGTCCCAGGTGCCTAGGATTCATTGCTCCCTTATCCTTCCTCCTATCAAACCTAGTAACTGGGAATAATCTGATAAAAATTGTTTTAGTTATTGGAGGAAAAGTCTGTAATGAGCCAATCAGGGAATCCATTCTAAAAGTACTAATAACATCCACATTTCTTCAGTGCCCATTAAGGCCATGCATTTTAATTTAACTCCTCAATATGCAGATGAGGAGAGGAAACTGAATCTTTAAGAAGATCAGGAACTTGTCAAGGTCACAAGGTTAGCAAACGGCAAAGTCTAGACCCAAAGGTGCGAATCCAAAGACCCTTCTTTTGTTAACTGTGTATTGAAAGTAAATGGAAAAGAAGTGCTAACTGTAAAAAGCTCTATATGTAGAAAAATGGTAATAGTTAGGAACTCTTGGGAAGCTCCCAAAATAAAAATGTAAAACAAAAAGTTATTGCTGAGTCAGTGTCCTACTCCTACTGCCTGTAGGCCTAGTTGACAGAATATGTGCTTTTAGCCAAAAGAATATAGTATTGTGACACAGTTTATTTATTTATCTATTTATTTATTCTAAAACGACTATGTTTAAAAAATAGGGTAAAAAATAGAAGAGTCAAAGAACAAATATTGAGAGATGTCATCTACTTTCCCAAATTTTTTGAAATTCACTAAATAAATCCCCCAAGACATCATTTAGGTATGGTCATACTAAATTAGCATGGAGCCTTACATTTTAGTGCATTTCAATGAGGCTATCTGAGCCACCTGTCCATTGGTATCACTTATACACTCTCAGAGCCTTCTTCCCTGGCTCTTGCTGCTTTCCATACCCTCTCTCCTGTCTTCCACATCCTGCAGACTCCATAGAGGCATAAGTTTCTACCAAGGTGTGACTTGAAACTTGCTTTTGAAGAGAAGAAAGACAGGTTGAATTTTTTTTTTTTTTAATCACCTAAGACAGGAAAGGGACATTACAGGCAGAGAAGTACCTATTCTGAAATCATTCCAGTGAAATTGTCATCTTGGAAAGCATCTCCCTGAAATTCAGCTGGCCATGTTAGGTCACTTTGGGCATATACCATGGGGCAATTTTAGGGTTCTATCCTGAAGAAACTCAAAAGCCCTCTTCAGAAATAGTAGGAATCTGGCTGGCAAATTTCCATTTTGATTATAACCAGACAACTTTCACTTTCTATTAGAAAAGACTTGAAGCAATTTTAACATTTGGATTGTGGAACTCTCCATGGGCAAGTAGAGTGTCTATGACAGCTGAATTTTATTCGTCTATAGTGTGAGCCACAGAGTCCATCTGGGATACTGGGGCTTTTACCCAGAGCCACTATGTCAGTTGATTCTCATGGCCAGACAATATTGAGAAAAAGATCTTAAAAGGCAAATTACCATATAACAAGCTTGCATGAAAAGAGCTTAATATTATTAAATCTGTGTCCTAGGACGCTAACTATAGGGCATCTGGACTATATTAGTTCCCCATGAGGCTCAGAAAGAAAAGAATGCCAAACAGGTAAATTGTGATAAGAGGTCAGGCTGGAAGGAAAAATCTGAAATTTGAAAGAAAATCTGGGAAAGAGACATCCAGATGGAGCTTAGTGCAAAACACTGCAAACTCAAGGATGGCCTCCCAATCCTGAAAAATGCCTTTCCTTCAAACAGAAAGGTGAATGAAAGCATATTTCCCTTAAAAACTAAAAATAAGCCAGCTATTCAAAATTTTTTTCTTAGAACTGGACTGCTCTTACTCCTAGGACTTTAGCAAATGTTGCACCCAAGGAAAGTCAAGAGACACAAGGTAGCTCAGGTGAGCGGGACACTTGGCAACTTTACAAGACATATTTATATGCTGAATATACTAAAACTTACCAATTCTATTTTATTGTGTCATCCTTCCTATGCCCCAATACAAACACCCACAGTGAAACTTAGTCTATTCACTGATTTATCTTTATAGAACCAATTCTAATTCAATTTGTTGTCATCCTTTACATAACAGAATACACTCCCCCACTCCATTTTTTAAAACAAAGAAACAAAAATGATTCTAAGTACTGTATAAGGAAATATTTCTAGGCTAATGAGAACTCCATTGGTTTACAAACCTATGAGTTGTGTCTAAGCAAAATTCAGTTCAGCTATACTATGCTTAAGAGAGAACAACAAAAGCCACAAATAAAAAACTTGCCTAATCTAATCAACAATTATCAAAAGTTAAGGAAAAATAGGGAAGGATTGAAGAAAGAAGTGATTTTTTTTTTAGTTCTGGGAGCTGCTTTGTAAATCCCTGTGCAGTGAAGCAATGCCTCTCATTCCAAATGCAACCCAGAGCAATGCAGAGTGGAAAACAGGTTTCCAGTTTTTAATAGAGACTTCTACGACTATCATAGTTTCACAAAATAAAACCTAGAAGGGCATAACACTGTAGCACCTTAAAGGCTTGAACACCAGCTCTCTGATAGAATTTGCAGTTGCTCTTCATTCATCAGCCTCAAGTCTCTTTTTTCCCAGTACAAACTCCTTTTTTTTTTTTTTTTTGAGACAGAGTCTCACTCTGTCACCCAGGCTGGAGTGCAATGGTGCCATCTCGGCTCACTGCAAGCTCCGCCTCCTGGGTTCACACCATTCTCCTGCCTCAGCCTCCCGAGTAGCTGGGACTACAGGCGCCCGCCACCACGCCTGGCTAAATTTTTTGCATTTTTAGTAGAGACGGCATCCTGTGTTAGCCAGGATGGTATCGATCTTCTGACCTTGTGATCCGCCCGTCTCGGCCTCCCAAAGTGCTGGGATTATAGGCATGAGCCACTGTGCCCAGGTTTTTTTTTTTTTTTTTAATTCTTAGAACAGAGTCTCTCACTTAACATGGAATGGTCAGTGCCCTCTGTCCTCTCAAAGCAAGTATACCCCTTTTTGCTGAAACCTCAGAGGTTTTATGCTTATAGCCAAAGATCAGGAAACTAGGAACTTTGCATTTAATCTTTCCATGGTAGTCAGTTAACTTCACTGTCCAATCCACTCCACCAAAAATTCTAGCTAAAAATTCATCACAATACGAAAACCACAGTGCCCTGAATTAAACTGTAACTTTCCATTTATTTAATATAAAAATTTGAGAATGAAAGAATGAGAAAAAAAAAAGCTTTAAAATACTTCCAAACTAGCATAAATGAATCTGAGAGGTTCTTCTACCTCAAGAGCAAATAAGCCTATTACCATGAAAGCTAAATGAAAATATTAAATCTCTATAAATTGTATTTGCTATGGGAACCATCAGTATTTTCAGAATTCCATAATAAAAAAAATTTAAAGTTGATGACCACAGAACAACCATATTGAATATCAAAAATTTAATTGAAGAATTTCATAGCTACAAATTATCTGGTAAAATTCCACCTGCATCTCTCCTTCCAAGTTAAACCCATCATTTTTTATTATGAATTTGAAAACCTACAAAGAAAGAACAGTGCAGCAAAGTAAGGAAAGTGTGAGTATGAAAAATGTGCCAATATCCCACACCAGTTTCTGCTTTCTGGAGTCAATTTCATAAAAGTCTCCTGGGAGTGAAGGGAGTGAGGTAAATTCACAGCTTTTGGAAAGTGAAGAGACTTGCTACAGAGTCTGGGAAAAGATGGTCACCCCACTACTGTATCCAAATAGTCCTGGGAGCTGCTTTGTAAATCCCTGTGCAGTGAAGCAATGCCTCTCATTCCAAATGCAACCCAGAGCAATGCAGAGTGGAAAATAGGTTTCCAGTTTTTAACAGAGACTTATATGACTATCATAGTTTCACAAACTAAACTCTGAAGCAGACAGGGATAGTAGACAGGCATGAGGTGGCACTGGGGCATGGAGTGGATCGTGCTTGGCTTGCTCACACACTGGAAACCAGCACAAAGTAAATGTATGTAGGGCTGCAAAACATGAGAGGGGCAGTGATGCTTCAGATCATGGGGCCATTAGAAACTCTCCATTGGGAAGCGCCTTTTGTTTTTCTTTCTTTTGTTTTTTGCATTAGTAAACCTACAAAAGGAAATAATACAATATGGCCTTTTTATTTGAACAGTAAAAATTTTAAATGGGTTTTAAAAGCTTATTAACACACAGATAAAATCACTGATATATTACCAAAATGATCATAGTAGAATAAAATATAAAAATTGCATTTTAAAAGTTTTATGCTAGGCTTAATCTCTCTGAAAGCAAAAGTTGTTTCTTTATTTCTCTGTAATATCTAACACCTTGGTTCTCATAATCACCCAATAAGCATTTATTATCTCTATTATAATTAAATAATAATTTTTTTGAGACGGATTTTTGCTCTTGTTGCCCAGGCTGGAGCGCAATGGAGCGATCTCAGCTCACTGCAACCTCACCTCCCGGGTTCTAGCAATTCTCCTGCCTCAGCTTCCCGAGTAGCTGGGAGCTGGGATTACAGGCATGCACCACCATGCCCAGCTAATTTTGTATTTTTAGCAGAGATGGGTTTTCACCATGTTGGTCAGGCTGTTCTCAAACTCCTGACCTCAGGTGATCTACCCAGCTCAGCCTCGGAAAGTGCTGGGATTACAGGCGTGAGCCACCATGCCCGGCCTGTTATTATTAAATAGTAATCCAATAATAATCATCTGCCATATTAATGAGTTCCTATTATTAGTTGGGAGTCATGCTATCATGTAAGTGTTAGATAGATAGATAGTATTCATCATAATTACTTGAAGTATCATTCCAATTTGATAGATGAAGAAACTGTAACACAGAGAAATCAAAAAAATTGCCCAAGAAGATGCAAATACAATTTCCAAAACCTAAATTTGAATTCGGGTCACTCATACTTGAGTGAACGAATTGTGGAAAAAATTTTTCTAGATTTTCACAAATAGTACTCAATTGGCATTTATGCATGGGTGGATCTAAAATATAAAATGACTTCATGACATAGTCCCTATCTCCCAGGAAACTTATTCTTGGTTAACACCAACACACTTGCAACATAAGGACCATCCATTGAAAGGAAAGGGGATATTTATTGCAGATAAGAATCTCTTAGTTTCTTAGAGGATATAAGATTTGAAACAGAACTTGGAGGAAAACATCAATAGGCAGAGGGAAGATAAAAAGAGAAGCACGGAAGTACCTAAATCACAAAAGTTAGATGTGGGAACAGTAAGAAGTTAGATCTGAAGTGAGAAAAGATGCTGCATGGTGTGCAGCAATCGGTAGTGTTAAGGACAATAATGGAAATCATAGTATTTATTTAGATACAGTGGAGGAGAACATAAGCAGTCTTGCAAGGCAGCTGGATACTCTTGGCACTCTTAGGTAAAAAAAAAAAGTCACACAGAAGTAAGGTCAGTATAATGTGTTAAGTGTGATGCAATAGTCGATGGCAGCTCAGAATAAATTGTTAAACTGGAGAGTGACATTATAAAAGTGGGACTTAGACTAATCTGGTGGGAATATGTAAAATGGATTCATGGAAAGAAAGCATTCTCAGCATGGTATGGTTCCTGCATGGCAGAGGTATACTGACTGTTGTGAGATGGCCAGAGGAGCACTTAGCTCAACTAATGAGAGAATGTCAGTTCTGGGTGGAATCTGGACAGTATAGAATAAAAGGGGATAGAGAGAGAGTGAGAGAGTTTGTATGTGTCTGTGTGTGTTGGGGGTGGCAGCCTCAAGCAATTCCTTATTTTGAGGCTAAGAATGACAGTTGATGTGACTAAAACTCAGAAATGGGCTAGATCAGCAGGATCTTGTATGTCATACTAAGATGCTTGAACCTTATTCTTTCTACAAGTTATAGGACCCAATGAAAGTTGTTAAGGAAGGTAAAGACAAAATTAGATATTAGTTTTATATCACACTAGCAACAGAAGGCACCAATATATGTGTTTGTTGGAAAGCAGACACACGAGAGGCAAGGAGATGAATTTAGATGCTATCACAGTAACTGAGGGATAGATGATGAGGGTCGAAACTGAGGCATTTGTAGTAGGGATGGAGAAGAGGTACACTTGAGAAAGATTTAGCAGGTAAAATGGTAGATCTTAGTGAATGATTGGAATTGTGCTGATTGAATGACCGGGTAGCATCATGTTGCCATTAACTGGCATAAGGGGGACTATATAAGCAAAATGACCAAGTCTTGAAGGGAAGCCAATAAATTAAGTTTTGGATACACCGAACTTCAAGTGGTTCTAGGCTGCCTTAGGGACAGTTGAATATATATATTTATCTGAAGTTCATGTGAAAGACTGGGGTTGAAGAGATGTTATAATTATCAGCATTCACCTGTTAAACAAAACCCTTAATTCTAGGTGGCCTAGGAAGAGAATATCCAGAGAGAACCAATGAACTAAATCCTGTAAGAAAAGCAAAATGCTACAGGAAAAGAGAAGAAGGAGCCCATGGATGAAGCTGAGAGGGAAAGGTCAGGGAGGTGGAGGAAGAACCTTCAGAGAGTAGCATTTTAGGAAAGCTGGAGTGGTCAATGGTCTCCAATAAAGGAGAAAGGCCTGATAAGATGAGATGAAAAGGGACCCTTGGAATATCACAAATTTTAATCCTCACCATGCTAACCAGCTTAAGTGGAAGGAGAGACCAAGTGAGGGCATAGGAGGCAGAGACAGAAAACTGCACTTATCCTTTTAAAGCAGCTGGGCTAAGAATAAAGACCGGGTGGGAGCTAGACACAGGCTGTGGGAGAGAGCTGAACTTGTTTACAAGCTAAAGGGAAAGAGCAGATAGAAAGGAAGTGGCTGAAGTTATAGAAAAGAGAGCATGACTGATGGAACAAGTTCCTCAGGGAGATGGAGAACAAATAAAACACAAAAGAACAAATCCAGGAGGTGCTTCAAAACAATTCAAAGATTTGGTGAAAGCAAAAAATACACCACCAGAGTTTATATCTGTGGTCAGTGAAATAGATTGTAATGTCACTTTCAGTGTCTCATTTAAGTACTCTAAAATTACTTTTAAGTAAATGTCTTAAATGATCCTTCTAAGAATCCCATCAGATGACAAAGGTGCATACTATTTCCTCAATATTTCAGATGATGACACAAATTAACAGTGAGGTTAAGGACCCTCTGCAGGTAGCAAAACTGCTAAGTAGAACGAGGACCAGAACCCAGATGTTCTCTCACATGACGGCTGGACCAAGCTTTATTATACTCGTTATACTACATAGACTACAACAAGGCTATGATGCTTACATTGCAAGTAGTGTTTCCACTAATAATATAGTTTGCTGTCATCTTAAAGCTGAATTCACAATTGTGATTGGGCATCCCAAAATAAAAGGTAAAAAGGGGTACAAAACTGTGAGACTGTCTTTCCTCCTTCCTAATCCTAAACTTAAAAAAAAAAAGCATGTAAACATTTTTGAGTTTGAACATAACACCAGAAGGCTATAGGGACAAAGTTTGATTAATTAATTAACATTAATTAATATTGTTAACATTTTTCCTCTTCTTTTTTTTTTTTTTGAGATGGAGTCTCATTTTGTTGCCTAGGCTGGAGTGCAGTGGCGTGATCTCTGCTCACTGCAGCCTCCCTCTCCCAGGTTCAAGCGATCCTCCTGCCTCAGCCTCCCGAGTAGCTTGAATTACAGGTGTCCACCACCATACCCAGATAATTTTTTTTGTATTTTTAGTAGAGACAGGGTTTCGCCAGGATGGCCAGGCTGATCTCAAAATCCTGACCTCAGGTGATCCGCCCACCTCAGCCTCCCAAAGTGCTGAGATTACAGGAGTGAGCCACGCACCCGGCCTCTATCTTCTCTGTAGAAGGCAAGATTTAGATAGGAATAATCTTGCTTTATTGTAATTTCCCTTATACATTATTTCTTAGTGAATATTTTAGTATAAGATGAAGCCACCTTGATTTATTTGAAGAGTTTAGTTTTTATAACATTGATAAAATGAAATAAAAACCTTAAGGTTGCCAATATGGTCACACCTTTAAAGCAAAATTTTCCATAGGATAGACTACTTCCCATGCAAATGCCAAGAGTAAATAGTCTTTTAAATATTGAATATCACAGCTCATTCGTCTTACGTAAAATTTAGATAAATATATGTGAACTTTATATGGAGATAAATTTAAAGGAAAAATAGATTATCAGTATTTTCCTGATAATTTCATTCGGACTCCAAAAGCCTACTCAAGCTGTGACTTTTAGTTATAAGAAAAGTTCAAAGACATCATATTTATCAGTAAGTTGATACTGTCTCATGCTACATTTTTAGTGAAAATTATAGTTTCATGGATATAAATAATAAAAAATATTAAATCAAGGAATATCTTTAGATAACTCTAAGATTTGTCTTATATAAACTTGTGTAACTTGCCCAAATTTATACAATAGATCAATTAATAATCAACACTTCCAGTCTTTTCCCCCACCCTTACTATATCTCTAATGTGTAAATCTAAGCTTTTCAATGTTGTGATCTCAGAGAAGAAAATCAGATTAAAAATCAGCTGATCCATGTCCATACATTTTAAGAATGCCATGTAAGGCCAGGTGATGATGCATTAATCATTCTTCAAACCAAAGAAAACTGTATGATTTTTAAAAACTACATTCTGTGGCCATAGATTAACATGATTCCAATCTTCTAATTTCCAGCTTCTTAAAACAAAGCTTCCTCTTTCTGCTTTTGCCTCACATCCTGCATTAGGTACCTGTCTAGAATGATGAACACAATGAATTTCAGGCCTGTAGCAATAGTGCTCAAAGTGTGAAGAGCAGAAAGTAAGAGAGAGGAAATATTGAAAATGAAAAACATGCATTCACCTGGAAACACATGCGAATGGCATGTGTCTTTTGCATAGTAGAATGATTCGCCTAATCCACCATGAGGGGTATTTGGGCCTTGAGTTATTTTTCCAGAAGTGATGGTGAATTTGCAATGGTTTATCTACAAACTTCAACTAAGCAGCCTTATAAGTAAAATGAATAACTAGAATAGCAAGTTATTACCAAAATAATGTGTAGCCTTGGAACATAAAAGCCAACAGGTCCACAACAAGATTCAGAGTGTCAGTCAAAGATTTAATACAGTGGTTCACCAATGTAAATCAGAGTCAACTGGAGAGCTCTAAAAACATACAGATGCCCAGACCCCATCCAAACTTCCCAGATATTTGGAAAGTAGGGGGGTCTAGAATCTATATTAGTCACAAGATCTTAGGTGATTCTTTATACCATTTTTTATCAACACTGATCTGTAGCTTGCTTACCAACTACCCTACGAGTCATGGTCCAAGTATACATTGTGTTAGTCAATATTAAAAATTCACTAAATCTATGAATCTACCAATGTACATATGTAGAAAGAGATATACTCTTCAAACTAAAGCTTCAGTTTAGTTTGAATAAAAGTTATAGGTGTCAAAATTTATCTAAAGACAAGAAGCAAAGAAAATGTAGCCTAATATTTATGTGCCATTCAGTCTTCTTGGCTTCACAGTCTACTCAGTAATGAACAATAACCATAGTGGATCTAGTCACACAACTGTATTTTGTCCATTGAAATCGTAAGATCTAGGCCACTAAAAGTAGCTGACCTTTTTGCTCACTGAGGTAGGGACCATAAAACTCCTAATAGTGGTGCTTCCTTATATCCTTCATAGCAGAACTCAGTTCAGTAGAGTATATTGCCCACACCACCCAGGTAAGGGCTACATTTCCTAGCCCCTCTTGAAGTGTTGTGTGACCATATGACTAAATTCTGGCCAACTGTAAGTAAGTTTAAATGTTATGAAGACTAAAGTCTTCATAAAAGGGGGCAGGGTGGGGAATGGCTCAGAGTTTTTGTTTTCCATCCTCTATCTACATGCCTAGAAAGTACATGCAATGGCTGGAGCTTCAGCAGCCATTTAGGACCATAAAAATAAATTTAAAAAAAAATACCTAGAGATATGGGAGCCAGGAGAGGTAGAAAAAGCCTCAGTCTCTGATGACTTTGTGGAGCCAATATGCCAGCCTTTCACTACCTCCTTAAAAGCATTTCTTTATATTTAAAAAAGAAAACCTTTTTTTTTTCTTTTTGAGACAGAGTCTCACTCTGTCACCCAGACTGGAGTGCAGTGGCACGGTCTCGGCTCACTGCAACCTCTTCCGGGTTCAAGCAACTCTCGTGCCTCAGTCTCCTGAGTAGCTGGGACTACAGGCATGAGCCACCACGCCTACCTAATTTTTGTATTTTGGGTAGAGGCGGAGTTTCGCCATATTGGCCGGGCTGGTCTTGAACTCCTGACCTCAGGTGATCTGCCCACCTCGGCCTCCCAAAGTGGCATGAGCCACTGCACCTGGCCGGAAAACCTTTTTTTGTTTGTTTAAACTACTGCGTTCTGCTACCTGTACCCACTATAAAATATGAATGTCCTACATGTTTCATAGCATGTATTTCAACAGTAATGAGTTTAAAACAATTTATGAGTTAACATGTATCTTAAGCTATGTATACATATTTATACATATTCTGTACCTCCTTTGAAATGACATCATCCAAATACTACTGAGTGTTAACTATCTGCTTCCTGATTTTTTTACCGTAACAATGAGATAAATGGCAGACATATCATAAAAATGCAAGAGACCATGACATATAAGACTGTGAGCCCCTCATCTCTCAGTAATCAAAAGTTAGCTTGGGTCCAGGAGGATATCAGTGTAGGATTGCAACATGATGGCTGTAAATTCATGGGCCGTGAGCCAAATATATACTCAGATATATTTTATTTGTCATATGCGATATCCTCTGAAAATGTTAATTCTGAATGCCTTAAAGTGGGCATGCACCTTCAGTTCTCCACAGGCCCCATCATCACCTGTTGATGTACAAACACTGGCTTGCTTCACTTGTTTATATTACCTGCCTGGCCTCTGAAAGCATTGAAGTTTACAGTATTTGGAAACAAAATGATACATTTCTGCACCTTCCCTTCTCCATTGCTTATCCCATGTTGAATACAATGATTCATAACAAAGATTATTTTCTAAAATTAAGCATGCCTACTTCTAATAACAAGAATATATACAGCTCACTAGATGCTAGGCATTAACTTAGGAATATAAATACACTGTAAATGCTCTAGCATTTTCCTTAACACAAATGTGGAATCTTTTGAAGACCACCACCCCAATGCACACACACTCCCACCACACGCACACACACTCGCACACACACTCTTTAAAAGCTGATTTTGTCATTTTAACTCCCTGATTTTTCACACACACACACATACACCCACACAAACTCTTTAAAAGCTGATTTTTTTTCATTTTAACTCCCTAATTTTTGTTACATTAGTTTTAACTAAAGTCAGCCCAACTCCCAAACTTTCTCCTTTCAGTTTCTTATAAATTTAGAAAATCAAATCAGTTCTTAAAACTCAGTGAGAATGGAACTGATTTTGGCTTAAAATGCCTAAAACTTTATTTATTTACTTTTATCTTCTCATTCATGTGTTTCTATCAGACAGGCACACTCAGATTATATTTTACATTTCTGGTAAATAACCACAGTCAAGTAAAGGTAAATATACCCTGAAGTCATAAAAAGAAAGAAAAAATAAAAACTTATTAATATGCACTTACATGCAAAAACAGATCTCCACATTTCCAAGAAGACATATTTGTACAAAATGTAAATATCACATTATGTGACTGTTATAAATAAAATTTGAAAAATGTACTTGCTTTTCATGTGTGCCTTAGATATTTCTTTAATTTAAAGCATCGATCTAAGCTTACTCTTCCCCAAACTCAAAATCAAATGGAGTTTCTAAATTATGACACCTTTATTAAGCTTGTGATAGGCCTGAACAGGAAAAAGAAAGTATTGCCAAGAATCCATACAATATCAACTTAAACCAAAATATGCATAGTAAGTAAGTACAATATAAGTTAAGCAGCTCTGAATATACTATACTCTGGAATTATTTTCTCTATTATCTTTGATTAGGGCTATAATGACTTTCTTTTGCTGTTGAATTTTTATTACTTATATTCTCTTAAGTTGAGAAATAAAATACTGGAATTTTTTACAACACATATGCAAGCAATTACACATTCTGTAAAATTTGATGTTTGGAATTCCATTTTCTGTGCTATTTGGTTATACTGGTCACGGGGGGCACTGGGGTTGGATTGGAGTTGGGGACTTTTTTGCATCAAGCATCACATTCCTTACATTTATGTCAATTACTATTAAGAAAAATTATCTGCTCATTTTTCAAAAACACCTACAGAGTAATTATAACTATCTGGGAATGTCCTTTAAAATATGGCCTATTTCATGTACCTTGTGAAACATTCCTTTCATTTATACACATATTCAATTATTTCCATACTTTATTAAAGTACTTTATTTATTTTAACATAAATTAACAAAGAAAGTGGTATTAAAGGTTTTAAATTAAAGTTGGTTGTTTTGGTGGGGTAGGGGAGTAAACTGTTCTTTCTAGAGTCAAATTTTCAATTTCTATTGTAATTTTTCTGTATTTTTCTCCTCTTGTTTTCTTACTTCTTACTTCTACTTTCTATTCAATTATTTTTGCCACCCTTCCAAACAACACATGCTTTTCATGCCATTACAAAGAAACTCAAAAGTTTTTACCTTTTATAAATTACCTCATATTTTAAAAACATAAAATGTAACATAAAAAGTTCCAAGTCTTAGAAAGTGCCCCCTCTATGGGACTCCTGACAGATTGTTGGATATTCATCTACAAATTTGTATTTTCACTTTTCAAGCTTTTTAGAACTTCTGATCTCTAGATTAATTTTATAAACTTTTTGAAAGCAAAAACACACAGAAGCAGATATTTGTTCTAAAAATATAGATTAGATATACACATAGTATATATACATATATACTTGTATGTATGTGTCTATACATGAAAGTAACAGAAAAGGTTAATGAATGTCCAAAGTTTTAAAAGCTTGAGTTTGATGTTAAATGATTGAGTTGATGAAAATCTATAGTGGCTTATTTTAAAGGAGTACATGTCTGTATTTGAAATTGCAACCCTCAAGATTAAAGATTTAATAGAGGAATCAATTGAAATATTTTCTTATATACTACAACAGCTATGCATTTTTGCTTAACTATACCATATAACCCAACTGTAACATATGAAAATTGCATAGGAAAAAAATGTGGTCACCAGGCAAGGTTTATCTTTAAAAAAAAAAAAAAAAAAAAAAAAAAAAAAAAAAGCTTGTGTCTAAGGGGTAATGTCCATGCAAATATTCCATGCCAAATAAGATATATACAAGGCATGCTGATTTCCTGCCTTCCGCCATCCAACCGGGAACCACCACTGTCCTGTTAATCAAGCCAGTAGGGTGGGAAAATACCACTGTTTAAGAAATCTGGCTTCTATCAGCCTCTGTCATGGAGAAACAAATGAGACTGCCTTCCAGTAAGCAAAAGTGATCACATTTTCACAAATGAAAATGGTAAAAAGAAGTGTAAACTGTTAAAGAGGAAAGAATGAGGAGCCAAAGACAAAAATCAAAGCTATCAGAGTTGCTGCAGAGGTTTTACTAAACAAAGAATTTTATGAAGCAGCTGAAGTTCAGTACAAAAAGACTCCACCCTAGCCAGCTTCTGCCGCGACTTTTCCTTGCTCTGAAAACTCCAGCCCACAGAACAGAGCTCCTCTAACTAAAATGCCTGTAGTGCTCCGTTTTAAGCATTCACTCTTTTCTTCTTTTAAACGTCCCACTCTCACACTCAGCCAAAAGGACTTATTGTAGGCTTTCCCAGAAAAATTTAGTAGTGTGCTCTCTCCAACGGCAGATCTAGAAGCTCCGGATTTACAAACATCCCAATTGTCTTTCAAGTCGTTTTCCAGGTGCAAATCCGTCAGCCCCCTTCTCAAACTTCAAACCAGAACCTCCTCTTCACGCTCTTCCTGAGGCTTAACATTCCACCTATTTCCCAAACCGTGCAATAAACACTACAAGCAAAGCAAATGGCAAACTCACCATCCTCGTCTTCTTCCTGGGCTTTTATTGAGACAAATTGCCCTAATAAAACAATAAGAATGAGGAGAGGTCTTGCTTCTGCCCAGATTGCCATCATGTCTAAATATTAGACATGTGGGTTCTCCTGAGAGTGAAAAGTAGATTCTGAGGTTATTGTAGCACCATGAAGTCAGCTGTGGGCTCTTCTTTCAGCACCAGCCCCAGGGCAGCCTCTGCAAACCCCCTTTTTCAGCACCAGCTCCAGCACAGTCTGCGAAAACTTTTTTCAAGCGATGCAGCTTTAAATAGGAAGAATGCTGCCTCCACTTCTTTTCCTGCCCCTTTTCAGCTTGTTCAGGCTCATAACCATCCAGTGTCTGCCAAGCAACGGTCTGATTGATGGTAAACAACCAAATCAGAACACGCGTCTCTGTGCCTGAACTTTCCCTATTTCATTTAACTTTTAAGCATAGATGGGGCTTAATAACAGAAACAAACATTTGTTTCTCTTTTCTTTTATTTTTTTTAAGAAAGGCTGTTAGAAGAAAAGGGTTCTATTTTCCCCTCCCTAACCCTTCCCCCCAGACACACACCCTTTAACTTTTCCCCTATAAGCTGAAAAAGACATTCTGAAGGAAATCCAGCCTTTTACCCTAGTTTTTTTATATTTAGATAATTCAAGACTCTCTTCTCCACCTTAAATCTTTAAACAATCACATTTTAACCCTTTCTTTTGACTGAATAGGGAGTATTCTTATCCCCTTCTCAGATTCGGTTTCTTTTCCCATATTCTGGAAGGGGATTATTAGAATGTTGCCCCGGTAAAGTCCAGGTGAGAAAACCATTTTGGATAAGTGAATTTGTGATACATTGTAATTTGAATTAAGAAGGCAGGTCCTTTCCTAATTTCTCCACATCTCTTGTTAAGGGGCCACATCTTCAGGTTCCTCTTGTCCCGGAGAGTTATACCATGTTGAAAAATAGTCTACTAAGCAGTGCAGAGGAATGGGAAGTACTCTACCTTTGGATGAAAAAAGGCTTGCTTCTGCCTTTTGTGAGTGGTTCTGCCACTCGATAATTTTGTAAATGTGCACATAGTCCTTTATCTCTGTGCACTCCAATTTTCTCATTTGAGAAAAGGGCTTTACCCTGACCAGTGTACAGGGTTTAGTGACACTAAAATGAGTAATGTATTATTAATGAAGTTCCAAATTGCAAAGAGCTACATAAAAGCAGATGGTGGTATTATTAGCTCTAAGCCAGCTTTGCAGGGAATATGATAGCCCCAGTTGCACATGCATTTTAAGGACAATTATCGATGAACTTTTGTGCCACCCTCACACTTGCCAAGATCTTAATGACCTCAGAGAGTTCTATACAATCTAACGTATTTGCCACCTTGAGTCTCCCTAGAATCAGAATGGATGTTCTATACAATACAAGTGAGTCAATTGTTTATAATTATTGGGTAACAGGTGCCTTGCACTGTGCTAAGCACTGGGTGGAAAGGATGACATAAAAGAAATAAAAGACATACCCATCACCTTCAAGGAACATATGTAGGTGTTGAGAAACTAAATTTACAAGAAATAAAGATATATAAGCCAGAGCATATAAATATGTGAGGGATGCATTAAGCCCAGAGAAAGGAGAAATTATAAAATGAGATTAGGCAAGCAAGACATTATTATTACTGTTCTTAATAGAAGAAATCCAAGAACCTTTGCATTTTAGCTTTGGAACCAGACTCTGGATAAATATTCCAGTGGAGGTCAACTTTCCCAGTTGTTTCCAGCTTTCTAACCCTGTATCCCTCAGTTTATCTTTTCATTTAGACATGTCCCATTTCAATGACTTCTGTCACCACCACACTGTTCTCAGGGATGCCCTTCCACTTAATGAATGGGCTAAGTAAGGACCAAAAATCACCTTTCAGTTAATTCTTTCTAGAATATCTTAGAGAGGCTAGGACTTGAAATCCATCTGACTATATATTCAAAGATAACAGGAAGATAAGTAAATGTGGGGGGGAGGAATTAACCTTTCTCTGAGCTTGCCAGTACTATTCTACCATAAGGCAATTTTAGACCAATACCACTCTGATACTGAAGGGCTGGCACAATTTTCAGGCACCTTGTGCGGCATTTTTACTGAAGTGCAAGACGGCAGACATTTATGGAGAATCTACAACTGTCAGATCCTATGTTGGAGATAAAACAATGATTAGGTAAGATTGTAGGACTTGTAGCAGAGTCAGTGTATGGAACACTCAGTGGCTGCTCAGATCAGTAGTTTAGTATCTGTTATCTGTTTGTTAATAAAGTTGTTTTAAATTTAACTATAAACATGGCTTATATAAGAAAGGTTAAAACCACCATGCAGTCTCTCACAGTTGCCACCAGTTTCAGTCTCCTCTTCCCACCCTACTGAAAGCTCATGGTATGACAGAAGCATAGCAAATATTTGTCAGAAGACCTGAGATAAGTAAATATTCCATATTGTCCTTGTGAACTCTTGAAATCTTATTGCAATCAAGTCATAAATAGCAAAGTATTTTGCAACTTGGGCTTTTTCTCTATGTCTGGTTTTAGGGTCCCACATTACAATTTGGAAAAGACTAAAATATACACAGGTATTGACCAGGAATGTCTGTTTAATATATGTGGTTGAATTCAGAATAGAGGACAATGCCATTTCTTCGTCCTTAAAGAACTGATTATAGACCTCACTGCTGCAGTGGGGTACTCAGAAATCTGCCCCAATTCCAGTGAAGCATATCCTAACAGTGTATGTTTTGTAATAATATGTGCTAGTGGGTGAATATTTTCCAATTCTCACAGCAACCCTGAAAGGTACTTATTATTTTTCTCAAATCATATATAGGCGATTACGGTTCAAAGATGTTTACTTGCTCAAGTTTGCTCACCTAATAAGCAGTAAATCTACGGTTCCACTTCAGTGATGTCTGACTCGAGTGAATGTTCTCTCCCCTTTTTAGCTCTTTTTAGACCTACTTGACACTCAAACTTTTATTACCACCACACTGTCCCCAGGAGGAGCCTACTTCCAATTAATGAATGGGCTGAGTAAGCACCAAAAATCACCCTTCAGCTATTTCTTTCTGGAATATATGAGAAAATCAGGACTTGTAAACCACCTTGCTAAATATTCAGGAAGAATAACAGAAAAACAAATAATAAAAATCAAAGGTTCTTGCATTTCTTCCACCAAGAAAGGTGATAATAATGCCTTACTTACCTAATCTCATTTTATAATCTTCCCTTTCTCCGAACTTCTGCTGAGCTTAATGCATGCCACACATATTTATATGCTCTGGCTTATAAGAAAAGTTGTCTCAGCACCCTTTCAGGGTTGATCCCTCCCTCTGCACTCCTTATCCCATTTCTTCAAATCTCCTTGCAGATGTTACTCTGTCAGTGTCTCCTTCTCTCTTCTCTACCTTCCACCTTTCTTCTTCTGCTAGTACCTTTCCTACAGCCCGTAAAGCTGCTCCTCACTAATAGCCGATCTTGAAAATAAAAAAAGAAGGGGAGGTTTCCCTTAACCCCACATCTTCTGTGGTCTCTTTTTCCCTTCCACTCCTTCTTCTTTCAGTAATCCTACATCCCCGTATCAGGATCTTATTTCTAGCACTCTAGTATAGATTGCACTGCCAGAGACACCAACATCCCTTTGTTGATAAACCCAAAGATCTTTCTTCTTTCCCCTCCTAACAGTTGACATTCTGATTACTCCCTTAATACTGAAACCCTTTCCATTCATGGCTTCCCTGGTCTCACATACTCCTTTTATGCCTCCTGCTTTGCTAGTCAAACTTCCTTTTCTAATTCCTCTCAGAAAGTCATCTATGCTCTCCAATCTTGTACTATCAGCTTTTTTCCCTTCTTTCCCATTGACTTGGGGTATATTAACTATTAAATTAAATCCCTTGACTGTATTTCTGTTTACATGTTAATGACTCCTAGTCAAGGCTTTCCTCCTGAGCTACAGACCTATATTTTTCAAGTGCCTCAGTTAAACATCTCCCACTGGAGAAGCATAAAACTCAGAATCCAAAATGAAACCATTATCTGCAATTGTTCTTTATACCTATTAACACTACCACCATTATCTTAGTCCCAAAGATCTGAAATAGGGAAGGATACTCTTCATTTTCCCTCAACCTGCATCCTATTACTCACCAAGTCCTCTTGATTTTGTTATGCATTCTTTCATTCAATTACCCCTCTTTCTAAGAAAGCTGACTCTCAGTTACCTACATAATATAATAACATGAGTTTAAGATAATAATAATGATGCATGCCTATTTCTTGGTTCCAGTCTTCTGCTTTCCTCTTGTTGTTTTATCCGGAAGAAACAGATTTTCCCAGACACATAAAGCAGTTTCACACCTCATAATTTTACTCAGACTCTGACCTTTGCCTGAAATAACCACCTCCCTGGTCTAATTTATTCCCTCATTTAACAAATATTTATTGAGGGTCTATTATTTGTCAGGTTCTAATGAAGGCACTAAGGATATATAGCTGTGAACAACACAGACAAGGTCCCTGATTCCACACAGCTTACAACCTTGAGTGGAAAAACGGCAATAAACAAGGAGGCAAATATACAGACAAGGTGATCTTAGACAATTAAATGCCATGGAAGAAATAAACAGTCAGTTATTTAAGAGTTGCTCAGGAGTTGGTGGCAGAAGGGATGCTTCAATAGTGCCATTGGGAAAGATGGCATTTTAAGGAAGCAACAGTGAATTGAGACCTAAAATTTGAAAAAAAAAAAAAAAAAATCACTGGAAAACACAAAAGAAGACATTTCAAGCTAAAGAAACAGCAAGTGGAAATGGCCTGGACTGGTATATGTGTTTTCTATTGCTGCCATAAAAATTACTACTGACTATGGCATAAAACACTAATATCTTATATTTCAGAAGGTCAGAAATCTGACATGGATCTCGTTGGGATAAAATCAAACTGTTAGCAGGGCTGTATTCCTTTTTGGGATGCTTGGGGAAAATCCATTTCCTTGTTTTTTGAACTTTTAGAAGTTACCTGCATTCCTTGTTTTGTGGCCTCTTCCTCCATCTGCAAAGCCAGCAACATAGCATATTCCTGACATGTCTTTGTTGTCACATTTTTCCATGACTACAAACTGGAAAGGACTTTTAAGGACCCATGTGACTACATTGGGCCCATCTGGATATTCCAGGATAGTTTCCCTCATCTCAAAGTCTTTAATCACATCAGCCAAGTCCTTTCTGATGTGTAAGGTAACATAGTCACAGGTTCTAGGGATTAGGACGTGAGCGCATCTTTGGGGGCTATTATTCTTTCTATACCATAGATAGAAATAAACTTAGATTGTGTAAAAGTAGGCAGAAAGCCATTATGGCTAGCATGATATAAGATTAGACACGAGGTTTATCATTAATTCCTTGTCGGTCATGGGGAAGAATTTAAATTTTTTTCCTAAATGCAATGAGAAATCAACAAAGCATTGTTATACAAACAAATGGCATACCCTAATATGCTACTTTTTTTTTTTTTTGAGACAGAGTCTCGCCCTGTTGCCCAGGCTGGAGTGCAATGGCATGATCTTGGCTCACTGCAGCCTCTGCCTCCCGGGTTCAAACGATTCTCCTGCCTCAGCCTCCCAGGTAGCTGGGATTATAGGCATGCACAACTACGCCTGGCTAATTTATTGTATCTTTAGTAGAGATGGGGTTTCACCATGTTGGCCAGGCTGGTCTCAAACTCGTGACCTTGTGATCTGCCCGCCTCAGTCTCCCAAAGTGCTGGGATTACAGGAGTGAGCCCAGTGTGCCCGACCCTAACAGGCTAATTTTTAAAAGATCTGTATGGCATGTGAGAAACGTATTATGCGAAGGCAAAGATAGAAGCGGGGACACCAGTTAGAAGTACTCTTACTACAAATGAGAAATAATGGAGTCCTAAAAAAGGACAGTGGAAATAGAAAGAAGCAGAAAGATTCAGGATGTATTTTGAAAATAACATTTCTGATGGATTACAAAGAGCTAGAACAAAAATGAGAAATTGAGGAAGACACTTCTGCTGATTGAGTGGATGATACAGCTGGCAAAGCTCAACCATTGCCTCCCCTGACAAATGGGTCTGCTTCTTCATAAAACCCACGAGCATGTTCTGTGTAGACCTCTATTAACATCATACTATATTTACCTGTCTGTTTCCCTTATCATATTGAAACCTTCCTGAGATTAAATGCACTGTTGGATCATTGTTTGCTTGATAGCTATTTCCTGAACATACATTGTTTGATAAGGAATCAATAGAAAATGATGATTGAATGACCATGAGACAAGTGGCAGTGAACATAAATAAATATGATTCCAAGGTGTCAATCCCGAAGAACCAGGAAAATGATTGTCCTAGAGAAAGAAATATCTAAGCAAGGAGGAGAAACTAGTAATAAAGCAGGAGAGCATAGAAATGATTAGGTGCATCTGTGCACATATATGCTTTGAAATAGCAAACCATAATTTTTTTTTTTTCTTAAGAGTGGTAGTCTTGCTCTCTCGCCCAGGCTGGAGTGCAGTGGCACGATCACAGCTTACTGCATCCTTGAACTCCTGAGCTCAAGGGATCCTCTCACCTCAGGCTCCTGGGCATGCACCATCACAATCAGCTATTTTTTTTAACTTTTTTGTAGAGATGGGTCTCTCCATCTTGCACAGGCTGGTTTCGAATTCCTGGGCTCAAACAATCCTCCTGCCCCAGCCTCCCAAAGTGCTGGGATTACAGACGTGAGCCACCTTACCAAGCCAACAAACCATATTTTTTTAACAGAAAAAGACTGCATATTGTGAATATACTTTTTTCTCACTGAAAGCCACTATGAAAATAATAACCAGAACAATAATAATAATGGTTAGACTGTATTAAGTACTTACTATGTGTCAAATACTGTGTTAGCACTTTATATGTATTAACTAATTTAATCCTAAAATCAACACTGTGGGGTAAGTGCTATTTTTTTTTCGTATTCTACAGATGAGGAAGGAAATTGAGGCTAATAAAAAAACTAATTTGCATCAAATTGCACGTCAAGGAATGACTATTAATAGATCCTGCTTTGAAATCCTGGCTGCACAGTTTTTTCTCTTAACAAGGAGGTTCAAAGAAATTATGTGATGTTTATTTTCTTAGCTTAAGCTCCATCACTGCTTTTTAAAAAAATTACAGTATTGGGAGACTCACTCAAAATGTCATTATAATAATATCTTTTCAAGGAAAAGAAATGCATGTACCAATGAATTTAATTATCAATGCTATCTATATCCAAACTTTATAAATATGTTACCTCTATCTGAAAATCTCTGCTGAAAATATATCTTTAACATTTAGACATTATTAAAGATATTTCCTTTTTTGTATTAGAAATTTTAACCTTCATTCTAACATTCTTACGATATGAATTTTCATTTTAATCTGAATACTTATATTTTAGCTTAGTCATATTTTGAGAAAAGTTTGCATTTTACATTTTAGAATATTGTGCTGTCTCCTAAGGCATCAACCGTTACATTTAGAGATTATGGAGAGTCTTGTGAGCCAAGATCATAAATAACATGAGAGCTTGGTTTGTGTAGCACTCTTCTCTTTACATACTATTCCAGCTCACACATACTCTTTGAGACTTACAAAAACTCAGTGAAATAATATGCACCAGATGATTGCTCCCATTTTATATTGAGATTCAGAGATATTAAGTGACTTGTCAGAAGTCACAGAATATAATGAATGGCCTCATATATTGGTTTTCAAGACCTAGCACTCTATCCACTGTAGCTTGATAATTAAACTGCAATTCAAATTTTATGAACTAGGAAGATAGCAACAAAAATGTCTGCAGATATGTGGTGGTTATGAGCCAGACAGAGTCTAAATGCTGGCCCCACCACTTACTACCTGGGTGATGATGAAAAAATCACATGTCTTTTCTGCTTTTCAATTTCCTCATCTGAAAAATGGGGATAATAATATTACCTGCCTCATTGGTAATTGTTGTGAGTATTAAATGAGTTGAAATTTATAAAACTCTTGGAACAATTTCTGGCATAGAGGTAATATTACATAAGTGCTGTTTAAATAAAAATAAGAAACTGTTAGCATTTCTTCTAAAAAACATATAATGTGTCATTAGTTTAAAATGTTACTATTGGCCGGGCGCGGTGGCTCACGCTTGTAATCCCAGCACTTTGGGAGGCCGAGGCGGGCGGATCATGAGTCAGGAGATCGAGACCATCCTGGCGAACATGGTGAGACTCCATCTCTACTAAAAATACAAAAAATTAGCCGGGTGTGGTGGTGGGCGCCTGTAGTCCCAGCTACTCAGGAGGCTGAGGCAGGAGAATGGCGTGAACCTGGGAAGCGGAGCTTGCAGTGAGCCGAGATCGCACCACTGCACTCCAGCCTGGGCAACGGAGCGAGACTCTGTCTCAAAAAAAAAAAAAAAAAGTTACTATTAAAATTTACTTAAAGACCAAAAACCCAGGCTAACTAGAGGGAAGTTTAATCCTGTACCACACTATATTCCACTCACCCTCATTCTGCTGTGTTTTTCTTCTTTTATATTATGTTTATTGAGATGTGGTTTACAGAATTTCATCTTTTTAGGCGTACAGTTGAGTTTTAGCAAATGTATACAATGTATACAATAATGTGACTGCCATTATATGATATTTTCTTCACTGCAAAAAGTTCCACCATTTGGAGTCAATCTCTTTCTTCCATTCCCATCCCTGGCACCATTGATCTATTTTCCATTTCTTTAGTTTTGCCTTTCTACAATGTTAGAAAGGCAAATGAAAATGAAATCACACCATATGTAGCTTTTTGTGCCTGACTCCAAGATTCATCCATGCTGTTGCATGTATAAGCAGTTCATTCCTTTCTTTAAAGCTTTTATGTTTACATTTTTAAAATTTATTTCCTCATTCTTAATCATTCATCCATCAGTTATTTTTTAAGCCTAATAAATCTTGAGACATGGATGATTGTTTGTATTGGAATAGACAATTCTCTGTAGCTAAATTGAGAGTCCATGAGTCAAGGCTTCCCCTGAGAGAAGCTTTTTAAATGGCAGGACTAGGCACAGGCTACAAAGGGGAAATTGTCCAGAAACGCAATGGCACCAAAGACCTCCTATAAGAAATGAGTGTGCTATGCTCCACGTCCTGCTTTTAAAAAGTTAAAGGCCTAAGTCTCAAGTTGTGTCTCAACAAATAAGGAGTCATTCATCTCAACAGGATCTGAGTTCTAGCATTGTTCAGTTGACAATTATGTGGCGACCAGAGGTCTGGGAAACGTGTCTTTTCTTGGTATGGAGAGGGCAGCACAGGGCAGGGAAGTCAAAGTGATATATTTTTTTCATATTTAGTCCATCAGTATTTTGTTTAATACTTTAAAGACTTCTGTGTATTGGAGAAAACTATCTCTTCTACTCCTTCAGTGAAATTAATTCTATTCTGCAGATTTATAGAATTTTCTGTCTTTGAGAGAAGATGAAAGGAGTTTTTTTATAAATTGGCCCTTGAGAGAAAAATAGAATTTTATATAAATCTGCCATTTTAAGTGCCATTTCTGTTGTATTTTTCTGTCTTGTATTTGAATGAAATAATTGCACTAGCCCTCAACATGCCAAAAGAATTCAATATCAAATTATTTGAAAATACTTTTTTAGAAAATCTGAGTAATAAAAATATTCATCCCTCTCTTCTTCTCCTGATATAGATGTATCAAATGGGAAATAGCCAGCAGTGATCAAGTCTTGATTAATACTGAAAAGCAGAAGCTTGTGCTCACAATCCCTGCCATCACAATTCTTTATAGTATGTAAGTACTTTAATAATCATTATGAAGCTAAAATGGCATTATTGATTTAAAAATATATGATGCTCCTGTAATTCCAGTTACTTGGGAGGCCAAGGCTGGAGAATCACTTGAGGCCAGGAGTTAAAGACCAGCCTGAGCAACATAATGAGACCCCATCTCTAAAACAAATAATAATAATAAAATAAATTAGCCAGGCCTGGTGAGGACCACTTGAGCCCAGGAGTTTGAAGTTGCAGTGAGCTATGATCATGCCACTGCACTCCAGCCTGGGTAACAGTACAAGACTCTGTCTCTTAAGTAAAAAGGAAAATATGTATGTGTGCGTGTATATATATATATTTCATTTGAATTAGAATTTCCATTTTAATATCTTCAAGTAATCAATGAGCTCACATTGGTATAAATAACAAATACGCATTAAGAAAATCTCTTGACCACAGCAATTGAAGTCTTAATTATATATTAAAGTATGGTCAGTATATAACCAAGTTTTTCAGTGTCCTAAACATCACAAGGACCCATGCATCGATTATACTGCTTAGAAATCAGGAGCAATCCATATATTTGGCACTAATTAATTAAAACATGTACATATCCATATACTAAAATACACATGCAAAAAAAAGTTGGTGAAAGAGCAATTCATAAACTTGATTTTGAGTATGTTCTTAAATTATTGCATCTACATAAATCTGAGTCCTTCTTGACACCCAAAGGTAAGAAAACCAAAGGCCCTGTGAACACTTACTACAAAAAGGGGGGGGTCATTCTTAACACACAGTAAATACTAAAGCAGGTTTCATTCACCAGTTGGAGAGTGTACTATTTTAATGTTTTCTTAAAGTATGTGAGTGATATCATCTCATGAGACTTGGAGGAACACCTGGATTTCATTTTGTTGTTTTACAGAGACTTACTTTTGTTTTCTCTGGAATAACTGCAATCAGAAGATATTATTGGAGGAGTGAGATTTTATAAATGTGCCTTGTCTTCCCTTTCAGCATCATCTTCACTTCCATAATTTTGGAATGAAAGGAATCTTGAAAATCCATAAATACAATACACAGCTAACACACTCAAGGGATACTTAGAGCATTTGGCAATGTGTCTTACTGTTAATTTACTTTAAAAATAATTTATACACATTTATTTGTAAAAAGAGTTATTTTATTAATTTATGACTTGTAATCAATTTCTAAAGCCCAGCAGTTGACTCCAGAAACCACAACGTACTTAATTTCCTAGATTTTTTTTCTGTATTCTACTCCATTTTTATAAATCTGATAAAAACTCTCCAAATAATTTGGGACATTGAAATTTTCAATAGCAGGAAGAATTAAGAAGTTACTGTGCTCCTAATGCATGAGCATCCATCATCACACCCTTGTTTCAAATGTGACTTATTCATCCTAATATGCTCATCCTGCTTAAGATGGGGTTTTGGTTTCAAAAGTTATATGATTTATATGCAAATCAATGTGATGCACATTTGTTAGAGAGATTACTTTGAGAATGCAGATATGTACAGGATATAGTCCTGGCCCACCAAGGGCTTACGTGGTTTGGTGGTAATAGACGCAATCACTGATATCTAACACATAATAAAGGAATGAGTTCTATTATACAAACACACAGAACAATAACAGGAGAACAGGGTATGATAAAAGGACTTGAAGTCACAAGGAACTTGGAAAGAGGTTCTGGTTGTGAAAGGATTTAAGCAGAACTTCAGAAAATGCATAGCACTCCAACAAAGATTGCCTGAAGGGAGATTAGGGAAACCATAAAAAAAAAAAAAAACACTCAGGTGGCTTAAAGAAATTGGTTAGTAGCCTAGCAGAGTTAAGACAGCTACAACAGCAGGGACTAAATACCTAATATTTTCAAATTCTAAGAGGAAAGCACGTTGAATTTACAGTAAAGGAGATAAGAAAAATGCCAGGAAATATTTTAAAAGCTAACTGCAATAGGCCGGGTACAGTGGCTCAAGCCTGTAATCCCAGCACTTTGGGAGGCTGAGGCGGGTAAATCACCTGACGTCAGGAGTTCGCAACCAGCCTGGCCAACATGTTGAAACCCCATCTCTACTAAGAACACAAAAATTAGCCAGGGATGATGGGGGGCACCAGTAGTCCCAGCTACTTGGGAGGCTGAGGCACGAGAATCACTTGAACCTGGGAGGCAGAGATTGCAGTGAGCCGAGATTGCACTCCAGCCTGGGTGACAGAGCAAGGCTCCATCTCAAAAAATAAATAAATGAATAAAGCTAACTGCAATGAATCTCAACCTTAACAATACTTTCATCTTTTAATGGTCTAGCCAGTATTTCAAGATAATTTATATATTTATCGTTATAATTCAGAGTACTTTTATTTTTTTATGATTTCACTAAGCTAATAAACTACTGAACTGGATTCTTCAGAATGCTGTGTCTTGAGGGAGGCACAGAGAGACATCAATAATATCCCCACATCTTTACTCTTGTAGAAAAAAAGAAAAGCACTTCTACTACTCTGTATGGTTTTGTTTATTGTAGAACCACACCCATATCTTTGCTTCCAAAAGAAGACATAGCTGAAGAAAAAATGTGGATGAATCAGTAACCATACATAGATTTGAATTCTGCTTTTCACATAACAACCTCAACCTATCTTCCAAGCTCATCTCAAAATAGTCATCTTTTTCAGCAGCCTGCATCAACATAGCAGAGAAGTGGAAGATACACATAGGTAGGTTCCTCATTTATGTAAATCTGTGAGGGTTACCAGATCTGTAAAGTAAAATGCTTTCCTTTAAAGAAAACATATAGTTCTAAATTCCAAATCCTGAAGAAAAGGAAATGAATACCTAATATAATCAAAGTAATTTTAAGTTAAAAAAAGGAAACAAAAACTTACCTTGTGTCATTGAGAACTTGAAGTGTGACATTTCTGATAGGACTATTCTACAGAATATTCTCTCTGTAAGTAGGTCTTTGGGAAACATGAGCTTTGGTCCTAAAAGCCTCTCACTGACCACTTTACATGAGGATGACCCCATAGGTCCTTCGAGCCCAATTCCTTATTTGCAAAATGAAATAGTAAAAGCCCCTTAATATTTCCAAGTATTGTTACAGGAACATTCATGAATAAGTTTTGTAAATTCTATAAATTAATAAAATATGTTGTCATTCTCATTACTTATTTTACCTACATATAAAGAGTGATTCAATACAAATAGAGAAGAGCCCTATTCAATTTTTTGCTTAAGTATGAACAATATGAAGTCTCAAAGCTATTTTTGGACATTAAAAGTATATTTTCCATGGGTAAAAGGACAAAACCAGTGCTATGGTTTGAATGTCTCCTCCAAAACTCATGTTGAAATTTAATTGCCATTGTAACCATATTAAGAATTAAGATATTTAAGAGGTGATTAAGCCATGAGGGCTCTGCCCTTGTGAATGAATTAATGACTTTATCTCAAGCATGGGTTCCTATCACAAGAGTGTGCTACTTATCACAAGAGTGCTACTTATCACAAGAGGATTCCTATCGCAAGAGTGTGATACTTATCACAAGAGTGCTACTTATCACAAGAGGATGCATTTGGTCCTGTTTTGTCTCTGTCACCCTCTCTTGCCCTTCTACCTTCTGCCATGGGATGACACAGCAAGAAGGCCCCTGCCAGATGCGGGCCCCTTGATGTTGGATTTGTCAGCTTCAAGAACCATGAGCCAATAAATTTCTGTTCATTATAAATTACCCAGTCTCCAGTATTTTGTTTTAGTAGCCCAAAGCAGACTAAGAAATCAATGAGCAATGCAATGTTGCTTGGTTTGACTTGGTTTTCAAACTGCCTAAACTCAGAAAGATTTTCCAACTTGAGCATTGATGTAATAGGATGAACTAAAAAGAGAACAAATTTGGAGGGAAAGAAAGATAAAGAATAATGAGGAAGATGTCTAATATCCTGCTGGGAAAAAAATAGACATTTCATTTGCTTAAAAGTAATATACAAAATCAAAATACTATTTATTTACCACTTATGACCATAAGAATTTCAAATATATAAACTATAAATGATCTTTGTTGATGGAATGGTGATAATGCAAAAATGACATTTGTTGATCCTAAGTCTTTGTTCTGAAATTGCAAAGGACTTTCACAACAATACCCCACTGAATTGTCTCAACTGAAATGGGCAGCACAAACCTCATTTTATAGATAACATTTAGTTAAGAGGGATTAAATAACATGCAAAAATTACACAAGTAGTGAGTAAATCACTCAGGACACAAACCCAGATCTGACTTACAGTTCTTCCTGTACTCCAGAGAAGGGCATAAGCACTCTTAGATGCTCCCAAGACATTATTTTCTGGGGGAGAGAGGATGAGTTTATGAGATTCTTCCTTTTCCAACTATAAATCTGTATAAGGCCAGATCTTTTCATATACTTTAACCATAACAATTTATGGCAACAGATTAAAATCAGATGCAATCATGAGAATTCTCATGCAATCATGAGAAAGCCAGATATTAAAGAGACTCAAAAATGAAAAATAATGCCACTCTTCTAATTAGTTGTTTTGATTCAGTAAACGCAGTTATTTTCATAAAACGCATTATTTATATTAATATGTAATGGGTATATTGTTATTTTAAATAAGTTAGTAAATGTTTAGAAGTCTTTCATTTTTAATTTCTAAAACGGTAAATGCCAATAGATATAATCCACCACAAAAGTTATTTGGGGTCCTCAATAATTTTAAGAGTACAAAGGGCTCCTGATACCAAACCAAAAGTCTGACAAATACTGCTCTGCACTATGGTCCAAGCAAGTCCATTTCTCATCTACATTTTTAATATAGCATTTAATTTTCAAGTTTACCAAAGTAGCACATGCTTTTTCTCTCATTCGTAGAAAAGGGCTTATGCAGAAAATATTTTAAAAATCATTTGACTAACAAACCCACTACCCTAATATAATCATTGTTAACATTTACAACATTTATTTCTCTCTGAGGTTTCTTTCTCACTTAGGAATACATTTTACATGTAATCTCTTGCTTGACATAATGCTTTTTTTCCAATTAACACAGTGCAAGGACTACTTAATGTGTGATGCTACAAATCCTATGTATAGGTCTTTTAATGGCTGCATAATATTCTAACTCATATCTATAATTAATTTAGCCACTTCCCAGTTGTTAAATTCTTAAGCTGTGCCCTAATTTAAAATGTTGTAAATGGGAGTGGTGAAAGAGGGCATCCTTGTCTTGCACTGGATTTCAATGGGAATGCTGCCAGTTTTTGCCCATTCAGTATGACATTGGCTGTGGGTCTGTCATAAATAGCTCTTATTATTTTGAGATAAGTTCCATCAATATCTACTTTATTGAAAGATTTTAACACGAAGGGATGTTGAATTTTATCAAAGGCCTTTTCTGCATCTATTGAGATGATCATGTGGTTTTTGTCATTGGTTCTCTTTACATGATGGATTACCTTTATTGATTTGTGTATGTTGAACCAGCCTTGCATCCCAAGGATGAACATAGTGCTAGAAGTTCTGGCAAGGGCAATCAGGCAAGAAAATGAAGTAAAGAGTATTCAAACAGGAAGACAGAAAGTCAAATTTTCTCTGTTTGCAGATGACATGATTCTCTATTTAGAAAGCCCCATTGTCTCAGCCCCAAAACTCCTTAAGCTGATAGGTAACTTCAACAAAGTCTCAAGATACAAAATCAATGTGCAAAAATCACAAGCATTCCTATACACCAACAACAGAGAAGCAGACAGCCAAATCATGAATGAACTCCCATTCACAATTGCTACAAACAGAATAAAATACCTAGGAATACAGCTAACAAATAATCGGAAGGGCCTCTTCAAGGAGAACTACAAACCATTGCTCAAGAAAATAAGAGAGGACACAAACAAAGGAAAAACATTCCATCTTCATGGATAGGAAGAATTAATATCGTGAAAATGGCCATGCTGCCCAAAGTAATTCATAGATTCACTGCTATTCCCATCAAACTACCATTGACATTCTTCACAGAATTAGAAAAAAATTACTTTAAATTTCATATGGAACCAATAAAGAGCTCGTATAGCCAAGACAATCCTAAGCAAAAAGAACAAAGCTGGAGGCATCACCCTACCTGACTTCAAAGTATACTACAAGTCTACAGTAACCAAAACAGCATGGTACTGGTACCAAAACAGACATATAGACCAATGGATCAGAACAGAGACCTCAGAAATAACACCACACATCTACAGCCATCTGATCTCCCACAAACCTGACAAAAACAACCAATGGGGGAAGGATTGCCTATTTAATAAATGGTGCTGAGAAAACTGGCTAGCCATATGAAGAAAGCTGAAACTGGACCCCTTCCTTATGCCCTATACAAAAATTAACTCACGATAGATTAAATGTAAAACCCAAAACCATAAAAATCCTAGAACAGAGCCTAGGAAATACCACTCAGGACACAGGCATGGGCAAAGACTTTATGATGAAAATGCCAAAAACAATTGCGACAAAAGCAAAAATTGACAAATGGGATCTAATTAAACTAAAGAGCTTCTGCACAGCAAAAGAAACTATCATCAGAGTGAACAGGCAATCTACAGAATGGGAGAAAATTTTTGCAATCTACCCATCTGACAAATGTCTAATATACAGAATCTACAAGGAACTTAAACAAATTTACAAGAAAAAAACAACCCCATCAAGAAATGGACAAACGATGTGAACAGACACTTCTCAAAAGAAGACATTTATGCAGCCAACAAACATATGAAAAAAAGCTCAACATCACTGATCATTAGAGAAATGCAAATCAAAACCACAATGAGAGACCACCTCATGACAGTCAGAATGCCGATTATTAAAAAGTCAAGAAACAATAGATGCTAGTGACGCTGTGGATAAATAGGAACACTTTTACACTCTTGGTGGGGATATAAATCAGTTCAACCATTGTGAAAGACAGTGTGGCGATTCCTCAAGGATCTAGAACCAGAAATACCATTTGACCCAGCAATCCCGTTACTGGGTATATAACCAAAGGAATATAAATCATTCTACTATAAAGACACATACACATGTATATTTCTTGCAGCGCTGTTTACAATAGCAAAGACATGGAACCAACACAAATGCCCATCAATGACAGACTGGATACATATACACCATAGAATACTATGCAGCCATAAAAAGGAATGAGATCATGTCCTTTGCAGGGGCATGGATGAAGCTGGAAGCCATTATCCTCAGCAAACTAACATAGGAACAGAAAACCAAACACAAGTTCTCACTCATAAGTGGGAGTTGAACAATGAGAACACATGGACACAGAGAGGGGAACAACACACACCGGGGCCAGCCAGGAGGTTGGGGTGTGATGGGAGGGAGAGCATTAGGACAAATAGCTAATGCATGTGGGGCTTAAAACCTAGATGACGGGTTGATAGGTGTGCCAAACCACCATGGCACACATATACTTATGTAACAAACCTACACGTTCTGTACTTGTAACCCAGAACTTAAGGTAAAATAAAAAATTAATTAATTAATTAAAAAATTATCAATAAGGGAAGGTGCAAAGAGTTCCTAATGCTATTCCCTGTTTCTGGGTGGTAGATGAAGGCACACAAAAGAACTCGTATGCTTTGTTGTGGCAAGCAAGGATTTGCTAATGAAACTAAATTGGCTTTAAATAATGTCCATTTAGGTTAATTTATTTATTCTACAAATGATCGTTAAACTAAGATTCAAATGACAAAAAAAAGTAGCCAACCATGAGAAATTCCAGGGAAGAACACTCCAGCAAAACTTCATAGAAATACATTCAGGCAGGATCTGTTTGATATCTTTAAGGAACAGAAATGACCAGTATGGCCAGATGCTTCAAATTAATATTTTCCTCTTACGTGGCAAAAGTTTCTCATAGGTTCTTGTTTTTGTTTTTGTTTTTTTTTTTTTTTTTTTGAGATGGAGTCTCACTCTGTCACCGAGGCTGGAGTGCAGCGGCCAATCTACACTCACTGCAAGCTCCACCTCCCAGGTTCACGCCATTCTCGTGCCTCAGCCTCCCGAGGAACTGGGACTACAGGTGCCCGCCACCGCACCCGGCTAATTTTTTGTATTTCTAGTAGAAACAGGGTTTCACCATGTTAACCAGGATGGTCTCAATCTCCTGACCTCGTGATCAGCCCGCTTACCTTAACTTTTAATATGATACATATTTAGATCTAGGAGTACATTACCCCTACCTGAAGAAGAGTATGTTAGTCTTTATCCTGCCCATTTTCCACATGGATGCTGGGAGAATGAATGCATAGGATATGTTAACTTTATATAATAAATATAAAGATGTATAAAGACAATTATAAAGATAAGTAATGAGCTGACAAGTACAGAACCTAATCTGACAATCATTTATGTTTTGCAGTACTGTTGGAGTAAAGTGGGATTTCTTATCTCTACTCAGTGATTATTTGATTATAAGCAAAAGATCTTATAAATATAAAACCATATATAATTTACGTTTAACTGGATAGGATATGAATAGCAAAAGAGGAGACATTTAGTAGAAGGTACCACTTTTTGAAGAAATCCAGTGGTGAAGAAAAGACAGGGTAGAAAGTTTGTTACAGAGATGGGATGGACAAGAAAAAGTTGTATTTGTTGGTTTGAGACATAATGAACAGTCATTTATCAGACACCTTCACTAGTGATACACCTGAGAAATCAATGTAATCAATTTCTGGATGCAGAAATTGTTTTCACAATAGTGAAAATGTGAAGTTAAAAGTGTGAAAATCAACTCTGTACCTGCCCCTGTAAAACATATGTAAGTTTTCATTTTGAGGGATGTAGTAAGGTAATAATAATATGCAATTATTGGAAATGATGGTCAACATCAAGCCACCATTTCTCAACCTGAAAGGTAAACTAAAAACTTTTCTCAGCAACAGTCACTTGTTTCCATTCCAAGTTGGGAAGCAAGAGAAAGTTGATAATTTTTATTTTCAGACTAATTCTACTTTAATTTACAATTTTTTAATCAACCACTTTATGTATTCACTCATTCAACCATGCTAACATTTCCTTCCCTAAAATTCTATAACACTTACTAACCTAAATTTTTAATTCCCTACATATCATATGCTGGTGTATACTATTATTTATCCTTTCATATGATTATGTTTATCACCTCAGTAGACTATGGCTCCTTAAGAGAAAAAATCAAAACTAAATCTTTTTGAAATTTTTGTGAGCTGGATTCCCATAAATATGACTAATTGGTCAGTATATGATCAAAAAGCAACACTGGCCACTTTATTAATCCTATTCATGTTTAGCAAAGATTTGTATAATCTTTATTTAAGTAATAACTAAAAACTTAAATGTAAAAGCACATGACTATTGCCAAAAATGGAGATAGATCATGGAGTAAGGCCCTAATTATCTACAGAGTAAGATTCACAAAGGTATAATACCTTTTAGTCAAGAGCTTTAATTTGTTTAGTGGGAAATAAAGCATTTATTAAAGTTACAATAACATATAAAAATGTCCATCATACTTTGAAAGCTCTTAACTAGGCACAAGGGCAAAAAAAGGCATGGTCACACCCACTACAAGCAAACACATGTTTATAACCAAAGCAGAAAGGGACATAGAGGGATAGTGGTGAGTATTCTCTTCAAAAGGTTTATCTTCTCTTTAAAATCTAGAACAGCCACAAAGTTGTTTGTTTAAGTCATCAAGCTGCACTGTGGCTAATCAAAAAGTAAAATAAAAGTCAGAACCCTAAGAATCCGGTTATAAAAGCCTGTACAATTCAAAGTTCTAATTTTGTAAAAATACAGCTAAACAAAAATTTCTACAGATAAAAATACAATAAATGCCCAAAGGAAGCAACATAAGTGCACTGTTTTCTCATTTTACTCCACCAGATTTATTCTCCATCCTTCTTTGTACATCACTATATCCTACAAGTTGACCATTACAGGTTGCATCAACAGACACTCTTGTCCTCTGGCTTTTTATTGGGGTTAGGCCAATGGAAAGCACAGTACGGGATTGAAAGGCAGGAAGAGAATGAGGTCAGGGCACTGATTCTCCCAACCCTCTCCTGCCAGCTGTGGTTAGAGAGTGGCTGCAGTCCAGTGAAGTAGCTTTTTCCTACAGTTACATCTCCTCAGGTTCAATAACCTCTCTTCCTTGCACCTTCAGGCTCAAGGGTAATAAAGGCAGGCCCTGGGTTCTGTACCATCTTTTTGTTCTTACTTTGATGGCACAAATAATACCTTGATGGTATAAAAAATAAATAAACTAACTAAACAACTAATCCAAATTAAGAGTTGGAGAAGAGGGAGGCAGAAAGAAGCTGAAATGTACTAATTTTCACATCTTTAATTGCTCAAAGCTGTTAGATAATGCCTCAAAATAAATATGGAATTAGAGGGCTTTTAACTTCTGACAAGAAAGTAGGAAGCTGGTAAGGGAATTACTCCTAGCTTAATAGTAATTAAATGCCAGATAACCTTCAAAATTATAATTTTTCCTTAACCCAGCAGAAAGTTTAGGTTACAGGGTAGCTAAGTAAGCTGGATTCTAACAATATGGGAAGAAGATGGGATTGCAATACAAATAGAGGGAAAAGAGAGAGAATAAAACAGAAAAAAATACTGAAGAGATAATGACCGAGAGTTTTCCCAAAATAATAAAATATACTGATTCAAGTAGCTCAGAAAATGTCAAGCAGAATAAATACCAAAGACAAAACAACTACACACATTGTATTTATGCTCCTGAAAGCCTTAAAAAAGAAAATGCAGCCAGAATAAAGAGATATAATATATAATGAGAGAAAAAGAATTACATGAAATTTCTTATCAGAAACATTGCAAGACAGAAGATCAATGGAACACCACCTTTGAAGTACTGAAATAAAAAAACAACATCAATCAAAAATTCTTTCCCCAGCAAGCTACCTTTCAAAATTAAGAAGAAATAATGGCTTTCTTTCACACAAACAATAACTAATATAAGTCCTTACTGGCAGTCCTGTACTACAAGAAATGTTAAAGTTCTTCAGACAAAAGAAATATCATGGAAACTTGGATCTACACACACACAAATATAAGATCTTTAGAAATAGTTAAAGTGAAGGTAAATATTTAAAAAACAAAAAAGACTATTATTTTTACTCTAAAATATAATTGAATCTGTAAAGCAACAATACTAGCAATTATATAAAAAGTTAATTATATGATAAAGGTAGAACAAAAGATGTGAAAAGGAATTGGAAAAATACTGTTGGAAAGTTTAACAATATATATGATGATTAACCTTCATTAAAAATGCATATCCTAAAGCCTAGGGCAACCACTAACAAAATATTAAAAAGAGGTTTTAATAATAAGTCCACGAAATAATACAAAATACTTGGTTAATCCAAAGGAGGCAGACTTAACATATTTAAAGGGAAAATTCAAAAATTGGAAGATACAAGTTAAGAAAATATACAGAATGCAACACAGGAAAACAATAAAATGAGAAACATGAAAGGCACAAGAAGTAATAGAGATTAGAGTACACGGTACTAACAAATATCTAATTAGAATCCTAGAAGGAGAGAAAAAAGAAAATGGAAAAGAGATATTCAAAAAAGATAATGGCTAATAATTTTCCAAAGTTAGAAATTACCTTGATTCTAAAGTTAGAGAAATGTAAAAAAACCTAAGAAGGATAAATACAAATAAAATAATCAATAAACACATTGCATTGAAACTGTAGCACATCAAAGACAAAGCATTACAAAAACAGCATGAGAAAAATAAAGACAAACTGCTGTGAAGGGAACAACATATAAGCTAAGAGCTAATTTCTCAACAACAATAAAAATCAGAAGGCAGTGGAATACTCAAGAGATATGCTTTAGGAAGAAAAAAGTTATCTATGAAAAAACATCAGAGGTACAAAAGGAAAACACAAGCAAGGAAAAGTTATATACATATAGGTAAATCTAAATAATCCATTGATCATATAAAACATTTTTAAATCTAGTCTGTTAATAAAAATAGAATAAAACTAAAATTATATATATTATATATGCACATATAATAATAAATACATATTCATAGAATTTGGGAAGCAAAGCATTTTAAGCTCCTGTTTTATCTGGTAAGAGATTAAAGATATTATTTTTAGGCTGTTAATTTTAATATGTGTGTTAAAATACCTAGGATAATAATTAAAAGAGTAAAAATTAAATGCAAAAAACACAATCTAGTGAGGGGGGAGAATACAATGTGAACAATAAACAAAATGCCCTAAACTCCTCCCTGCAAAAGCAAGAGAGTAGAAAATAGGAAAAGAGAAAAAGTAGAATAAATCAAAAGAATAAAATGCAATGTTAAATGTAATTCACAGAAAATGTAAATAAACAGAATTATGCAGTTAAAAGCAATAGATTATCAGACCAGCAATAGAGTGTTCAGAATTCTCATGTGTTGAGAAAAGACAGGAGTTGGAATGAATGAAAGAGAGGTGAGAAGAACAAGTGGAGACTATAATAACCTTGACTTACTGAAGAAGCAGTAAGTAAACTGGTCAGATGTGGCAGAGTGTTCAAATTCAGAAGCAGTAGAAATTAATTTCTCCAGGTTTAGAATTCATGTGGTAGAAAATTGTGAGCTACTGAGCAAAAGAAAGAAATGATAATAGTAGTACATAAGTGTGGAGGGTAAATTGACATAGATGGGTTAGAGTGTGAGATTCCATAACTCACTCTGAGGAAGATAATACTATAGGCATGATGAATTTGAGAATCATCTTTAAAATCATTATCTTTGTTGGGGGATTTGGCAAGACAGTAAGGATGAGGATAAGGGGGCAGGGAAGTGGAATCAGAGACATAAAATTCATTTATTAACCTTTTCTAGTTATCAATTTTGATTTCACCACCTATTTAACTTTCTAATCTGAAAATGAACTTATTTATTCTTCAAAAGAGTTCTGCTTAACAGCCTACTCTTCCAGAATGATACAATTACTGATACATTTCAAACCCCTCTTCTGCTAAGTATTTTTTCCTATGGTAGAATGCAAATGCATTAAAATGCTAAAAGTGAAGTTCAAATTCAGTAACTTTCCATTGGTACAGATAAAATGTAAATCTGTAATGCAGCCCTTTAATGTATATTTTGGAAAGAAAAGAAAAGATGAGTACTTGAAACATATGTACAGGTCAAAGAAATACAATGAGGATATATCATGACCGTAATATAATCGCCCTGCCTTATTTATTTGCACCCTCCCAAATCTAAAAGTGGCATTGCTTTCAAGTTTTAGCCAAAAAAGCATAGAATGAACTTAAATACAATGTAGTCAAGAACCAAACACCAGAACTCTAACTTATAATCAACACACCCATCCCATAAATACAGGAGAAACTCTAGTGGAGTGGTAGAATTACAGGGAGCAGACCAGTATTTGCTTTGGCAGATGTGGAGTCTGTGCAAATAGGAACACAGCTGTATGCAGAATACTTCAGTGGTTCTAAAACTGCTGAATTAGACATAAAGAAACACCCAAAGTTGCAATGTATCAGCAAGTTTACAGAACAAAATGCCATTTTGATATTTTAAAATTTTTTTTACAGAATCTGTCATCTGTACCAAGCATTTTTGTCACCTTGTTAGCTGTAATGCAATACTTCCAGCTTCATGGTCGAGGCCACGCCCTACTTACATGGTTACAGTTCTTTTTTTACTTTAGAGACTTTATTATTTTCCACAAGTATATTCCGAACTCCAGAGGAACTGGTGACTCCTTAGCCTAAAAGAGACTTAATTAAATGTATAATTAGTTATATGTGTGTGAAAATTTAAATAAAAGTGAAATATCTCACACTGAAGTTCAGAAAAGCAATGCTAGAAAATTATTGAGAATAAAATTGGAGAACTTAGTCTGTAACTTTTCCTGTCTAAGAATGAAGCATTTTCTTTTTTGTCTTTTTTTTTTTTTTTTTTTTGAGACGGAGTCTCGCTCTGTCGCCCAGGCTGGAGTGCAGTGGCGCGATCTTGGCTCACTGCAAGCTCCGCCTCCCGGGTTCACACCATTCTCCTGCCTCAGCTTCCCGAGTTGCTGGGACTAAAGGTGCCCGCCACCACGCCTGGCTAATTTTTTGTATTTTTAGTAGAGACGGGGTCACCGTGTTAGCCAGGATGGTCTCGATCTCCTGACCTTGTGATCTGCCCGCCTCGGCCTCCCAAAGTGCTGGGATTACAGGCGTGAGCCACTGCACCCGGCCAGAATGAAGCATTTTCACATAAAGCTCTTTGAATTCCCCAATTTTGTAAATTATGCTATTTTATGGAGACGTTTAGGTCGCTTTAACATTTCAAAAATGAAAATGAAAGAGAAGCACCATTCCATTCACCAAGCAGGGCTTTGCCCAAAGATGTTTGCTAAATGAATAATGACTAAATATCCCCATAGTACCTTACTTCTCCCACTCTTCAAAATTTTAAGGACTTCTTTCTTAAAAGAACCTACTGCAACCTATGTTGTTTCTAAATTAGGAGTTCATGTGTGTCTACTTCCCTGCTGATTCAGCTTTAGATCTGTATGACTCGTGTTTCAGTAATTCTTAAATTGTCTTAAATACACTTTCGAACTACTGAATCCATTTCATCTTTAAACTTTAATTTCAGCATGCTAGGGTATCTCTCTCCTTTAATTCATTTTTCCTTTAGATTTCTGTCCTAATACTATAAAAAATATGGGAACTTAATCAAAAACCACAAACAGGTTTCATCCTGCGGGTTAACTCCTGATTGATTCATGTGACTGCCTGGAGCATTTTAATGGGAAGAGCCTGAGTACAAGTCTCTATCTTGCCTTGGATTAATTATGTTGTGTTGAATTAATTATGTCTGATATGGGCTTGGAATGGTGGAGTGAGAAGTGGTAGAATACCTGCGATTTATTTGTGAACCCAGGTCTTGGGCTCTCCTGGTAGATATTAATGTTTTATCTCATAAAACTCTAAACTAGTTAAAACTACCACACATCTTTCTGCAGCATTCTCTGTAGTTTTTCACACCTGGAAATAGGGAAGGAGACTCCTTTTTATTTATTTATTTATTTATTTATTTATTATTATTATACTTTACGTTTTAGGGTACGTGTGCGCAATGTGCAGGTTAGTTACATATGTATACATGTGCCATGCTGGTGCGCTGCACCCACTAACTCGTCATCTAGCATTAGGTATATCTCCCAGTGCTATCCCTCCCCCCTCCCCCCACCCCAAAACAGTCCCCAGAGTGTGATGTTCCCCTTCCTGTGTCCATGTGTTCTCATTGTTCAATTCCCACCTATGAGTGAGAACATGCGGTGTTTGGTTTTTTGTTCTTGTGATAGTTTACTGAGAATGATGATTTCCAATTTCATCCATGTCCCTACAAAGGACATGAACTCATCATTTTTTATGGCTGCATAGTATTCCATGGTGTATATGTGCCACATTTTCTTAATCCAGTCTATCATTGTTGGACATTTCGGTTGGTTCCAAGTCTTTGCTATTGTGAATAATGCCGCAATAAACATACGTGTGCATGTGTCTTTATAGCAACATGATTTATAGTCCTTTGGGTATATACCCAGTAATGGGATGGCTGGGTCAAATGGAATTTCTAGTTCTAGATCCCTGAGGAATTGCCACACTGACTTCCACGAGGGTTGAACTAGTTTACAGTCCCACCAACAGTGTCAAAGTGTTCCTATTTCTCCACATCCTCTCCAGCACCTGTTGTTTCCTGACTTTTTAATGATTGCCATTCTAACTGGTGTGAGATGATATCTCATTGTGGTTTTGATTTGCATTTCTCTGATGGCCAGTGATGGTGAGCATTTTTTCATGTGTTTTTTGGCTGCATAAATGTCTTCTTTTGAGAAGTGTCTGTTCATGTCCTTCACCCACTTTTTGATGGGGTTGTTTGTTTTTTTCTTGTAAATTTGTTTGACTTCATTGTAGATTCTGGATATCAGCCCTTTGTCAGATGAGTAGGTTGCAAAAATTTTCTCCCATTTTGTAGGTTGCCTGTTCACTCCGATGGTAGTTTCTTTTGCTGTGCAGAAGCTCTTTAGTTTAATTAGATCCCATTTGTCAATTTTGGCTTTTGTTGCCATTGCTTTTGGTGTTTTAGACATGAAGTCCTTGCCCATGCCTATGTCCTGAATGGTAATGCCTAGGTTTTCTTCTAGGGTTTTTATGGTTTTAGGTCTAACGTTTAAGTCTTTAATCCATCTTGAATTGATTTTTGTATAAGGTGTAAGGAAGGAATCCAGTTTCAGCTTTCTACACATGGCTAGCCAGTTTTCCCAGCACCATTTATTAAATAGGGAATCCTTTCTCCATTGCTTGTTTTTCTCAGGTTTGTCAAAGATCAGATAGTTGTAGATATGCAGCGTTATTTCTGAGGGCTCTGTTCTGTTCCTTTGATCTATATCTCTGTTTTGGTACCAGTACCATGCTGTTTTGGTTACTGTAGACTTGTAGTATAGTTTGAAGTCAGGTAGTGTGATGCCTCCAGCTTTGTTCTTTTGGCTTAGGATTGACTTGGCGATGCGGGCTCTTTTTTGGTTCCATATGAACTTTGAAGTAGTTTTTTCCAATTCTGTGAAGAAAGTCATTGGTAGCTTGATGGGGATGGCATTGAATCTGTAAATTACCTTAGGCAGTATGGCCATTTTCACGACATTGATTCTTCCCACCCATGAGCATGGAATGTTCTTCCATTTGTTTGTATCCTCTTTTATTTCCTTGAGCAGTGGTTTGTAGTTCTCCTTGAAGAGGTCCTTCACATCCCTTGTAAGTTGGATTCCTAGGTATTTTATTCTCTTTGAAGCAATTGTGAATGGGAGTTCACTCATGATTTGGCTCTCTGTTTGTCTGTTATTGGTGTATAAGAATGCTTGTGATTTTTGTACATTGATTTTGTATCCTGAGACTTTGCTGAAGTTGCTTATCAGCTTAAGGAGATTTTGGGCTGAGACAATGGGGTTTTCTAGATATACAATCATCTCGTCTGCAAACAGGGACAATCTGACTTCCTCTTTTCCTAATTGAATACCCTTTATTTCCTTCTCCTGCCTAATTGCCCTGGCCAGAACTTCTAACACTATGTTGAATAGAAGTGGTGAGAGAGGGCATCCCTGTCTTGTGCCACTTTTCAAAGGGAATGCTTCCAGTCTTTGCCCATTCAGTATGATATTGGCTGTGGGTTTGTCATAAATAGCTCTTATTATTTTGAGATACGTCCCATCAATACCTAAGTTATTGAGAGTTTTTAGCATGAAGGGTTGTTGAATTTTGTCAAAGGCCTTTTCTGCATCTATTGAGATAATCATGTGGTTTTTGTCTTTGGTTCTGTTTATATGCTGGATTACATTTATTGATTTGCGTATATTGAACCAGCCTTGCATCCCAGGGATGAAGCCCACTTGATCATGGTGGATAAGCTTTTTGATGTGCTGCTGGATTCGGTTTGCCAGTATTTTACTGAGGATTTTGCATCAATGTTCATCAAGGATATTGGTCTAAAATTCTCTTTTTTGGTTGTGTCTCTGCCAGGCTTTGGTATCAGGATGATGCTGGCCTCATTAAATGAGTTAGGGAGGATTCCCTCTTTTACTATTGATTGGAATAGTTTCAGAAGGAATGGTACCAGTTCCTCCTTGTACCTCTGGTAGAATTCGGCTGTGAATCCATCTGGTCCTGGACTCTTTTTGGTTGGTAAGCTATTGATTATTGCCACAATTTCAGCTCCTGTTATTCGTCTATTCAGAGATTCAACTTCTTCCTGGTTTAGTCTTGGGAGAGTGTATGTGTCGAGGAATTTTCCATTTCTTCTAGATTTTCTGGTTTATTTGCATAGAGGTGTTTGTAATATTCTCTGATGGTAGTTTGTATTTCTGTGGGATCGGTGGTGATATCCCCTTTATCATTTTTCATTGCATCTATTTGATGCTTCTCTCTTTTTTTCTTTATTAATCTTGCTAGTGGTCTATCAATTTTGTTGATCCTTTCAAAAAACCAGCTCCTGGATTCATTAATTTTTTGAAGGGTTTTTTGTGTCTCTATTTCCTTCAGTTCTGCTCTGATTTTAGTTATTTCTTGCCTTCTGCTAGCTTTTGAATGTGTTTGCTCTTGCTTTTCTAGTTCTTTTAATTGTGATGTTAGGGTGTCAATTTTGGATCTTTCCTGCTTTCTCTTGTGGGCATTTAGTGCTATAAATTTCCCTCTACACACTGCTTTGAATGCATCCCAGAGATTCTGGTATGTTGTGTCTTGGTTCTCGTTGGTTTCAAAGAACATCTTTATTTCTGCCTTCATTTCGTTATGTACCCAATAGTCATTCAGGAGCAGGTTGTTCAGTTTCCATGTAATTGAGCGGTTTTGAGTGAGATTCTTAATCCTGAGTTCTAGCTTGATTGCACTGTGATCTGAGAGACTGTTTGTTATAATTTCTGTTCTTTTACATTTACTGAGGAGAGCTTTACTTCCAACTATGTGGTCAATTTTGGAATAGGTGTGGTGTGTTGCTGAAAAAAATGTATATTCTGTTGATTTGGGGTGTAGAGTTCTGTAGATGTCTATTAGGTCTGCTTGGTGCAGAGCTGAGTTCAATTCCTGGGTATCCTTGTTGACTTTCTGTCTCGTTGATCTGTCTAATGTTGACAGTGGGGTGTTAAAGTCTCCCATTATTAATGTGTGGGAGTCTAAGTCTCTTTGTAGGTCACTCAGGACTTGCTTTATTAATCTGGGTGCTCCTGTATTGGGTGCATATATATTTAGGATAGTTAGCTCTTCTTGTTGAATTGATCCCTTTACCATTATGTAATGGCCTTCTTTGTCTCTTTTGGTCTTTGTTGGTTTAAAGTCTGTTTTATCAGAGACTAGGATTGCAACCCCTGCCTTTTTTTGTTTTCCATTTGCTTGGTAGATCTTCCTCCATCCCTTTATTTTGAGCCTATGTGTGTCTCTGCACGTGAGATGGGTTTCCTGAATACAGCACACTGATGGGTCTTGAGTCTTTATCCAATTTGCCAGTCTGTGTCTTTTAATTGGAGCATTTAGTCCATTTACATTTAAAGTTAATATTGTTATGTGTGAATTTGATCCTGTCATTATGATGCTAGCCAGTTATTTTGCTTGTTAGTTGATGCAGTCTCTTCCTAGTCTCGATGGTCTTTACATTTTGGCATGATTTTGCAGCGGCTGGTACCGGTTGTGCCTTTCCATGTTTAGTGCTTCCTTCAGGAGCTCTTTTAGGGCAGGCCTGTTTGTCACAAAATCTCTCAGCATTTGCTTGTCTGTAAAGTATTTTATTTCTCCTTCACTTATGAAGCTTAGTTTGTCTGGATATGAAATTCTGGGTTAAAAATTCTTTTCTTTAAGAATGTTGAATATTGGCCCCCACTCTCTTCTGGCTTGTAGGGTTTCTGCCGAGAGATCCACTGTTAGTCTGATGGGCTTCCCTTTGAGGGTAACCCGACCTTTCTCTCTGGCTGCCCTTAACATTTTTTCCTTCATTTCAACTTTGGTGAATCTGACAATTATGTGTCTTGGAGTTGCTCTTCTCGAGGAGTATCTTTGTGGCATTCTCTGTATTTCCTGAATCTGAATGTTGGCCTGCCTTGCTAGATTGGGGAAGTTCTCCTGGATAATATCCTGCAGAGTGTTTTCCAACTTGGTTCCATTCTCCCCGTCACTTTCAGGTACACCAATCAGACGTAGATTTGGTCTTTTCACATAGTCCCATATTTCTTGGAGGCTTTGCTCATTTCTTTTTATTCTTTTTCCTCTAAACTTCCCTTCTCACTTCATTTCATTCATTTCATCTTCCATTGCTGATACCCTTTCTTCCATTTGATCGCATCGGCCCCTGAGGCTTCTGCATTCTTCACGTAGTTCTCGAGCCTTGGTTTTCAGCTCCATCAGCTCCTTTAAGCACTTCTCTGTATTGGTTATTCTAGTTATACATTCTTCTAAATTTTTTTCAAAGTTTTCAACTTCTTTGCCTTTGGTTTGAATATCCTCCCGTAGCTCGGAGTAATTTGATCGTCTGAAGCCTTATTCTCTCACCTCATCAAAGTCATTCTCCATCCAGCTTTGTTCCGTTGCTGGTGAGGAACTGTGTTCCTTTGGAGGAGGAGAGGCACTCTGCTTTTTAGAGTTTCCAGTTTTTCTGCTCTGTTTTTTCCCCATCTTTGTGGTTTTTTCTACTTTTGGTCTTTGACGATGGTGATGTACAGATGGGTTTTTGGTGTGGATGTCCTTTCTGTTTGTTAGTTTTCCTTCTAACAGACAGGACCCTCAGCTGCAGGTCTGTTGGAGTACCCGGCCGGCCGTTGTGAGGTGTCAGTCTGCCCCTGCTGGGGGGTGCCTCCCAGTTAGACTGCTCGGGGGTCAGGGGTCAGGGACCCACTTGAGGAGGCAGTCTGCCCACCCGTTCTCAGATCTCCAGCTGCGTGCTGGGAGAACCACTGCTCTCCTCAAAGCTGTCAGACAGGGACATTTAAGTCTGCAGAGGTTACTGCTGTCTTTTTGTTTGTCTGTGCCCTGCCCCCAGAGGTGGAGCCTACAGAGGCAGGCAGGCCTCCTTGAGCTGTGGTGGGCTCCACCCAGTTCGAGCTTCCCTGCTGCTTTGTTTACCTAAGACAGCCTGGGCAATGGCGGGCGCCTCTCCCCCAGCCTCGCTGCCGCCTTGCTGTTTGATCTCAGACTGCTGTGCTAGCAATCAGCCAGACTCCGTTGGGCGTAGGACCCTCTGAGCCAGGTGCGGGCTATAATCTCCTGGTGCACCGTTTCCTAAGCCCCTCGGAAAAGCACAGTATTCGGGTGGGAGTGGCCCGATTTTCCAGGTGCTGTCTGTTACCCCTGGAAAGGGAACTCCCTGACCCCTTGCGCTTCCCGAGTGAGGCAATGCCTCACCCCTGCTTCGGCTGGCGCATGGTGCGCTGCACCTACTGTCCTGCGCCCACTGTCTGGCACTCCCTAGTGAGATGAACCCAGTACCTCAGATGGAAATGCAGAAATCACCATCTTCTGCGTCGCTCACACTGGGAGCTGTAGACCGGAGCTATTCCTATTTGGCCATCTTGGCTCCTCCTCTCAGGAAGGAGACTCCTAACACCGTTATCCTAACAACAGTGACACTTGATCTCTGTTTCACTGAAGGATTTTACTGATAGTCACCTCTACCTCCCACCTTTTTGTTGAGTCATTTATAAAGAAGCAAAGAAGTATAATTTCTTCCCACAAGAATATGGAGACTCCTGCCTTAAAAACACAACTTATTCTGTTGCCCATTTTGTTAGCCAAAAGAGAAGAAACCTTTAAAGAGGCCAAAATATCTGAATTAACCAAAGAACATTTTGTGTTCACTCTATACCAGTCACTGTGCTAAGTGCTTTACGTGGATTATTTCATTAGCACAGACATTTAGTCCTGGAGATGTTCAGTAATGTGTTCAGGGACCCAGTTCTGGTGAGTAGCAGAAAAGGAATATGAACCCAGGAAATCAAATCCCAAATCTCATGTTCTTAATTACAATGTGAGGTTACTTTTCTAAATAAGGCAATGGCCACTTCTAGTTTTCAGTAAAATAATGGAACTGAATGCTGATGTTCAGAAACAGCAGTTTATATTTGGCCTTGGGTTTGATTCTTATGTTCATAACCTACTTGTTACCTGAGTCACTATGAACCACTCTTCCCTTGAATGGAAAATGGAAGCAATGCTCCCTAAATGGTGAAATTAATACGAAGATTAGTAAAGTAATTGCATATAGGACACCTGGCCCATCGTAAATGTCAGTAATTATTGGTTATCTACATTCATATTTTAATTTCTTGTGATTCCTATAAGTAATAAGACCTTTAGGTTTAAAAAAACATAATTTACTAGAGAAGCAAAAATAATGATTTTTTATGAATTAGAAGTTTGTATAACAATAGAATTAGGATATCACATTTATTAGAAAAATTGATGGAAGTTTAAGTAATTATAGAACAACTTATTACTCCACCAAAATCCTGTGTCTTAAAATAAACTGTTTAAAGTAGGAGAGCGATAAGCTCCTCCCCATTTAACAAACTACTCTTACCATTTCTTAAGTCTGCAGTAAACTTTTCAACGATTACTAGGTGTGTACATCATATAACAGCCCAGGAGTAAAGGAGCTAAGTAGGGAACAGGAAACTGTAGAGAAAAAGCTGATTTAAATGAATTCAGGCTCACTGGTGGACTCCATAGGAAGGATTTGTAGTTAGGACTATGTCAAAGCTGGGAAGCGGGGAACCGGGAAGGGCAGGGAGTTACCATAATCACATAAGCAAACGCAAGAGCAAGAGCAGCCAAGACTGAACCAACCAAATGCTGAAAGAAGCTTAAAGGGGGTAAATTCAACAAAGCAGTAGATGTACAGCATCCCAGACCAAATTCTGCTGTCTTTATCTGTTACGACAGTCTCAGAAACCTAAGGGTCTACACTCAGCTTGAACAGAGGGCACATATGCTTTCACGCTACATGTGTGTGCCCTTTAGACAAACTGCATGCTGAGGCAAAAATAGTAGTTGCCTATATATCCCTGTATATTGTAATTTGAGAATATAAGAAGTTTCTTCTCCAAAATATACCCTGGAATGGACAGAAGTTCTACAAGCTAAGGAATGGTCCCCTGTTAAAACCATGAAGGACTAGTGCCAAGTCTGAATAACCACCAGAGGAAAGGAAAATCTACCAATATTTATTTGTCATTTACAACTTACCTGAAACAGTATCTGCCCAACCTATTCACACTGAGAGCAATTTTGAGGAAGTTCCTTGAAATCAATAAAATATGGGGGACACGGGGAAGGCATGAAGAGCCACAGAGCACAGCAGGATTGTGAAAGATGACTTTGGAAGATTTGGATAACAATGTCACATACTCGAAAGTTGTGTAGAATTGACCCAAGGTACTTAAATAATTTGTTTCAACTGAATTTTGAGCAGTGATTAAATAAGAACCTTTACATTCTATTAAATGCAGAAGCCTAAATTAAAATTGTTTTATTTGTCTTGTAACATTGCCAACAATTTTTATAAATCATTCTAATGTATACTTTTAAGAATAACAAATGTACTTTTGTAAATATAACCTTGGATTTTACGCAAATTAAAGACTGAAAAATAACCATGTTTGCACTTAAAAGATTAGAGAATATTTTTTGAAGTAAACTAGTAATACCAATGCAGATCAAAAGAAAATTTAGTTTTCTGTTTGGGTATGCTAAATTGGAATTAAATTAGGATATGTGTATGACTTTTCAAACTTAAACTAGAGGAATGTGACTTAGAGTTTCATATTATGGTATTTTCAAAAATTGACTGTATTTTCTCATTGACTCCTCTAATCCTTTTTTTTTAACTTTTAGTAAACAAAATATTTTTGTACCACTGACCCATATTTTCAAAATTACGTCAAAAATAACTCAAAAAAAATTAACAAACATTTTAGCTTCCATTCTATTAAAAGTAAGTTACAAAGCACTTGCTTTGCTATTTTACAATTTCAATTAATTCCCTTTAATAGCATTCACCAGTCATACAATTCTTTTATCAAGCATCCATTAAATGCCAGTTTCTGGTCTTAGTACTAAGGTTTGCAAAGATCAATAACCAGCGTACAGGAAGTATACATGCTAGCTAGTTAGAAAAGATAGTAAATAAATACAATACAATGAAATAAGTATTCTAGGTCACTTCTTCTAGCCAAATTTCTCAAACAACTTCTCCACGTTAGCTGTCTCCATTTTCACTACCTCATTCTTCACTCTACTCCACTTGGCAGAGCCATCACTCTACTGAAAAGGATAAAGGATCCCCCTATGATCATTAATGAGGTCACTAAATCCAGTGCAAAAATCTGTATGATTATCTTACTAAGCCTCAGTAACATTCAAAACTGTTGCTAATCCATCCTTTTGAATTTTTTTCTCACTGTTTCTGTTCCTCTTGTTTCTGATCGCTCCTCTTGCCATGTGGGGTGATCCTCTTTGACTCAACTTTAATTGTTAAAGTTATTAAAAATTTAGCCATAATTCTCTGTTTTGCCTTGCTCTCCTCTCCTACTAAGACCTTAGTTAGAGTGTGTATGCTAGAGATTCCAAATGTATTTCTCCAGTTAGCTATTACTTTTGAGCTATGAAGTCATTTATGCAACAATCCTCTCAACTCCCCTCTTAAATGTTCAAAGGAATATCAAAGTCAACTTGACTAAATCCAAATTCATTACTGCTCCCCTCCAACCCACCCTCCTTTGCCTAGTTTCCCCCCTTGTTACCTCCAATTCCAGTTCAAAAGTCACTTCCTCAGGGTACTCCACATAGCAGGAACCAAGGATGTTTTGTTCATTGCTGTACAGTGCTTTGCACGATGTCCATTACATAATAAGGAGTCCATACACACTTGATTTGAATGAATGAACAAACAATCTATAGAAGTACAGAGGAACAGGTCATTAATTTTGTCCAGAACTCTCAGTTTAATGAAGGAGTTGACTCTTAAAGAATGAATAGGATTTTGTCAATAAAAAGGATGGCAGAAGAGGCAACAGATGCAAAACAATGGAGGGATGAAATAATTCAGGAGAATGAAACAAGAACTGCAGAGCAAAGGTCATGGTGCAGCAGGGACTGGAAGTTAGGAGGCAAGATAAGGGCAGTGATAAGAATAGAAACGAAGGATTGGGAAAAGAGCTGAAAAATTAGATTTTCACCAGAGTTTGAGGAATCTGAACTTTATCCTACAGGCAATGAAAAGCCACTGGATGTGAAAGTTCAGGAAGAGAGATGATCTGTGTTTTAGAAAGTATACTACAGTGGTTATTGAGCTATTGATTCTCATTTTGAATCCATACTTCTGTACCCTATTCTGGTATGCTGACACAGGGATGCTACAAATCTTCTTTTATCAGCTGGTTCTTTGTTAGATTCTTCCAATAGAGGATTATAAAGGGAAACTGGAAGAATGGAAGAAAGGAAAAAAGACTCCCTTTTTCCTGTTTGCTTTGTATTTTTGTCAACATCCTCTTACCACGGCACCAGAACTTTTTTTGGCTTTCCCACAACTGGCCTCATCTGGCTCCCTCAGAGGTACGAGTAGCATGCAGGCAGTGCCTCTTCTTCCAAGTCTGAGTCCTGCTTCGTGGGGGTCTTTATTTTAATCTTCTACTTTCTGAAAACTCCAGCCTCTGCCTCTGTTCCCTGCACTGTATAGGTTGTAGAAGCTTCTACAGTGATTCCTTTTATTTTTTAAGTCCTCTAACAACTGATAATCAATACAGTATCAATTCTCATATTGAAAAACTCAGTTTGGCTTCTGTTGCTCTGACTGGCTCCTGACTGACATAACCTCTTTACTGTGGATTAGAAAATGGAGTGGGAAGAACTAGAATTAGAAGACCACTTAAAAAGCTGTTTCAATATTCTAGCCAAGAGATAAAGTAAGTCAGTGGCTATCCGAGTGAAGATTGATTAAATGATAAAAATAATAATATCTAATATTTCTGTAGCACTTAACATATACAGGTACTGTTCTAAGTTTCATAATCCCCATGACAGAGGTACTATACTTATTTCCATTTTATAGACCAGAAATCTGAGAACCAGGAAGTTTTCAAGTAATGAGCCCCAGGTCACACAGATAGTAGTGCTGGAGACAGAATTTAAACCTCAGTCTTTTGGTTCTAAAGAACTTCCTTTTAACAACAAAAAAGGGTTGAATTCTTGAGGTACTTCTGAGAAAGAAGCAACAATATTTGGATGCTAATTCAACAGAAAGGATCATGGAGAGGGAGAAGTCAGAAAATCTTACAGACTCTTAATTTTGGCTGAGTAGATTATGAAGCTTTTAACTGCAATGGAAAACAAAACAGAAAGATCAGTTTGGGGTTCCTGATAGGAATAACTAATTAATTCAGTTTTGAATATTTTGAATTAAAGATGCTTATAAGAGTGATGTCAGCTGAAAGTTAAATTTGAGTCAGGTCCTTTAAAAAAGTTGACACTGGAGATAAAGATTTCAGAGCCCTGAGAATAAAGAGGTTACATGAAGCCACGAAGGCAGATGGTAATGCCTGCCCTGAAAGGGAAGCTAGGGAAAGAGAGTGAGCTGAGTTTTCAGGCCGTTAAATATAAATCTTTCTGGTCTTTTTTTCTACATAAAGAATAGCAAACAGTCTTCAGAAGAAATATATATTAAGCAACAAAATGGAGACATGAGGGATGAAACGAAATGTATGTGGCATGACACACAAGAAAAGTATGAAACTATTCAACTGTTTCTGTTTTCTTCTTTTTTGGAGGAAACAAAAAGGGGAAAAAAGGAAATAAAGAGAGTTTAAAATGAAATGCTTTAGTTCCTAACTGAAATGCAGGATCCCCAAGATTGATTATGCTCCTTAGAACGCTTTGGCCGCAGAGACTGGGATGACATCAGCAAACCAATCCCTAGCCGAGGAAAATGAGTCATATTTTCGTCTGTTTTCACTTGATTAAAATATTTTACATTTGTGGAGCTTAAAAAAAAAAGGACAGAGGAAGCCATTGAAAGTGGAAAACTGAAAATCCAAATATGGTGAATTTCTGACTCACCAGAATTGCAGCATCATAGGAACTAATAACTTTGATTTAAAGAGACATTCACAAAACAAAAACCAAAAACTTTTATTCAATAAATAATTCCCCAAATTCCATCAAAGTGCTTTAGGGTTTTCTTTAATGTTTAACTTCATACCAATGGAGAAAACACTAAAAGAAGGTGATCTATAACGTTTTTCAAAGTATGAAGTTAAAATCTTGTCAGCTGTATTTAAGCATCATCTGGTCTTTATAACTCATTTTGTCCAGATTAGTATAAACTGCCGGTTTTGATGCTTCAAATGTATCTAAATATTTGCTTCTCTGGAACACAGGAGGCAGGAAAAGCAGAGTGAAGGGGTGGGACCGAAGGTTTGCTTCTTTATGGGGATCTATGCCAAGTAATCTGCAAACAATCCACTTCCTGGCCAATGACTGCTAACTGATTTCCCCAGGATTTTTTTTTTAACTGTAGCTGCTAATACTGACCTTTATCTCCATTAGCAATTAGAGATTTATAACTAAGCAGACTTCACTTGGAAAAGAAATATATTACTGCAGACTTCAGGCAGTTATTTTTCTAAGTATGTGAATTATTGTGAGGCTCAAATCACATAAGTGAAAGACGTGGGTAAATTGTGAAGCCCTATATAAACTTCAGTTATGATTTGTTTAACAGGCCAGAGCATATAGAGATCATCTAAAATGGGAGTAACACTGTTTGGTATCATTTCAAATTAAGAAATCCTGATGCTTTCCAAAATTTCATTGTTCTTTATCCTATAATGACATTCATTAAATATTGTTCATCAGTAAAACTTACCAAACTCTCCAACAACCAGTAGGTGGGTCTCTCTAAATATAATCAAAACACATATTTTAAAAACTTAAAAAATTTTCTCACCTTAAGTTTAAAACTATATTGTGCCAAAAAATTAGATTATAAGTACTGCACTGTTAAAAATCATTATCATTATTATTATAGAAAGTGTTAAAGTTTATATATTAAGAATACTTCTTATATATCAATGAGAATACGGCAACGACTCCAGTAGAAAAATGGGCAAAACTACAGACAGCCCATATATTTAAAAAATATAAATGGCCACAAATAAATAGATAAATTGATAAGAAAATAATTACCAGCTTACTAAAAATCAAGTAACAAAAACTAAAAAACAATGAAGTAATATTTCTTACATTTCAGATTAACAAAGATTAAAAATGAAAATACTCAGTGGGGAGCCTGGGAAGATGCAGATACAATGACTGCATAGTTTTTGGCTTTAGCAGAAACCCCACATTAAAAGAGCAGCAAGAAAGTAAACGAAAAACCCATGGACAACATTTTTAACAAAACTTTATGGCAATATATAAATGTGTGGGTACAAACCACCAATAGCCTCAAGCCTCCATGATTTGGGAAGCTGTGCAAAAGAAAGCAAAGAAAGCATATTTGATGGACTTGAGAAACGACAGGACAACCCCAAAATAGCTGCCAGCAAGTATTCACTTAAAAATCCCATAGCCCACTTTGAGGTCAAAGGCTTAGAGGAGGAGGTGGCACAGTAGGGGGATTATTTTATCACTTACGTTGTTTAGAATCACCAATGCAGGCTGATAATACAAAGCAGATCAACCTTCAGTAGTTCATCTGTATTTTACCTCTACATAGACAATGTGGCCTCCTTCCTGCCTGTACCTAAGGCAAACTGCTTCCACTACCACCTCTATACCTTGAGATGCTATCGAGCTTACTGGAACTAGGAGGCATTTTGTCAAATACAACAGCAAATGAATGAAAAAGGCCCATGAAATGGGCTGGGGCAATCTGTCTCCTGTGAATTCTTAAAACTTGGCTGGGCGCGGTGGCTCATGCCTGTAATCGCAGCACTTTGGGAGGCAGAGGTGGGCTGATCACCTGAGGTCAGGAGTTCAAGACCAGCCTGATCAACATGGTGAAACCCAGTCTCTATTCAAAATGCAAAAAATTAGCTGGGCGTGGTGGTGGGCACCTGTAATCCCAGCTACTCAGGAGGCTGAGGCAGGAGAATTGCTTGAACCCAGGAGGTGGAGGTTGCAGTGAGCCGAGATCGTGCCACTTCATTCCAACCTGGGCAATAGAGCAAGACTCTGCCTCAAAAAAAAAAAAAAGTATCTGCCAGGGCTCTCCTCCAGCACAGGCCCCCACAGTGAGATGACACTGATAGGAGTGAAAGAAAAATTGAATGGTAGATGGGCAATAGAGACAAAAGAAAGACAAGACCGAGATAAATTGGGGTGGCAAGAGGAGGGGGAAACAAGAGAATCAGGAACTCTCAAAAAGTAAGCTGCTATAATTTTTAACACTATAAATATAGTGTTAAATATATATATATACACACACATATATATATATTTTTTTTTCTGAGATGGAGTTTCGCTGCTGTTGCTCAGGCTGGAGTGTGACAGCGTGATCTGAGCTCAATGTAACCTCCGCCTCCTGGGTTCAAGCAATTCTCCTGCCTCAGTCTCTCAAGTAACAGGGACTACAGGTGCACGCCACCACAATTGGCTAATTTTTTGTATTTTTAGTAGAGATGGGGTTTCACCATGTTGGCCAGGCTGGTCTCGAACTCCTGACCTCAGGTGATGCATCCGCCTCAGCCTCCCAAAGTGCAGGGATTACAGGCATGAGCCACCGCGCCCTGCCTTAACACTATATTTTTAAAAATCTTAAAGGGGGGAGTTGTATAAAGTTAGAAAAATCATCTGAACCAAGCCTCTTTCTAAAATTTCAGAAAAAACAAATTAACTTTAAAAAATGACCAGGAGAAAAGTATCAAGATTAAATGCTATAAAAAGTTACTATAACAAAAGGAGAATACAGAGAAGAATAATATTCCTACAAACACTGAAAGTGTGCCAAAACACATCATAAAAACAGGGACAGCCAGACATTATGTGCTTCTTGAAGAAAGAACACATCAGCTGTGATCTTGCCATATGATTGAATTTAACTCTGATCAAGTCTCTAGATCCAGCTGTCAATATGCAGGAAATATAGAGGGAAGAGGAACTGCACCATGACTATGCAAGCAGCAAAATCCAGACTGTAGGAAACTACAGGCTATGGCCTGGGTTCCTCAAATTAACAGAAAGGGAGGAGGACTGGAGAGAGAATTTATAGATTAAAAGACTTAAGAGACATATCATGCTAAAATCATGAGCAAGAGTGAACCCCAATGCCTATAAATACATAGTTGGTGATTAAACCACAGAGAAATGCAAGAAAGGGATTGATACAAAAGTAAGGAGAGTCCCCGGATATTTTTCACAGTTCCTCTGCAGGAAAGTAGAGAGGGGTTGTGATCAGGATGGAACACACAGAAAGGCTTCTGGGTAGCTGGATATGTATGTCTTGATCTGGGTATAGTGACAAGGCTATTTGCCTTATTATATTTCATATACACATATACATATATATGCATGTGTGCTTTTGTATCTGGATTATATTATACAACGAAAAATGTTTTTAATGGTAGTACCTAGTGTAAACTAAGATGTGGGGTAAAAGACACACCTACTTCTACACTTCTATAATTATTTGTGTACATAAATTTTTAAAAATATGTAAAATGGCATATTAAGCATATCAAAAGCCTTAAAAATATAGATAAGCTTATACTCATCTATTCAGCAATTCCATTTCTAAGAATTTATGCCTAAAAATATGAATGCCTGAACAAAGACATATATTATTCACAGCCTTATTCTTTATGTCCAGGAAAGTAGAAATACCTTAATGTTCAACAATAGCAGCTTGCTTAAATAAATTATAAATCCTATATAGATAATAAATTAATATAATGAAACTAATAGAGATGCCTAATTAATGACATGGAAAGCATTCATGTCATGTTAGACACAACATACTATATAAAAACAATACATATATGCTTATATTTGTGTGCGTAACTTTCCCTATATACATACATACATATAAGGAAAATTCCAAGAAGAAATGATGAAAAATCTTCATAGAGTTTATTTCTGGGAAGTGACAGTACAGAGTAATTTATTAAAATTTCTCTATCTTTATTTTTTAATATTTATTTTAAAAAGTGTGGATTACCTGTGTAATTTGCGAAAGGCAGTTAAAAGTGATTTCTTCCTTTCTGATGAAAAAGGGAGAGCAGTAGGAGGCCAGGTAAGGCAGGGCAGGCAAGACAAGAGTTCATGGCAATCTCATAGCTTGACTAACCAACCAATGTGACTAATTCTCTGTAGTAAATGGGTAGTTTCTTGGGGTAATTTGAAATTCTGTGAAAGGTACTTGTTTTCTTCTATATGCATAATATAAAGAACTCCTAAATTTAGATAAATTTTGTACTTGAAATCTGTATCCAACTGCACCTATTATTATCAGCTTTTGCCAGGACCTGATCTAGATATATTTTCCTATGTAATTTTATTATAATCCTCAGGAACTTCCTGTGAGTTAAGTGGTACTATCTTCAGTTTAAAATTGTGATAACTCAGGCTCAGAAAAATTAATGGAATTTCTTATTGACATGCAGGTCAATAGCAGTAAATAGCAGATCTAGCATCTGAACCTAGGTCTTCTGATTCATTCTCTGTTGAGTACTTCAAGCTACAGTGGAAACAAATCTATACATAGTTATACATAATAAAAGAAAAGCTAGATCTCGTAGGGTGATCTAATCATCCCTGTTTACCTGTGACTGTACCAGTTTAAAAACTGACAATCCCATATACTAGGTACACCCTCAGTCCCAAGGAAACTGGGATGGTTGATCACTCTAAGAACATGGCTGGCTGAAACAGCAGCCACTAAGCAGAAGCGTCTATTAAGCACTTGAAAAGTGGCTAGTCTGGATGTATTCTGCATGCTGTAAGAGTAATATATGCATCAGATTTCTCCAAAATGTAGCATAAGAAATAAAATATAAAATATCTCATTAATAATTTTTATGTTGATTACATGTTGAAATAAGAATACTTTGATATATTGGATTAAATAAAACATACTAATTAAAATTATTTACACCTGTTTCTTTTTACTTTTTTTAATGTGGCCACCAGAAAACTTTAAATTATATGTGTGGCTTACATTTGATATCTCACATTACATATCTTTTGGGCGGTGCTATTCTGAAAAAACAAAATTATATATATAGACATATATAGTGTTAAATTCATATCTATTTAAAACATTTTTGAAAGACTCTTAACATTTAGTTTTCAAACTTTTAGTCTTCTAAAAGTAGTTTCCCTGTACAGAATTCATCAAAATTCAATTCTACCTCTTTCGCCTATTCTAAATTAAAAAACTAGCTAAAGTAATAGTTAATGACACAGAACTGTAAGGGAATTCCCACCTCTTCCAAAGTAGGAAAGCTCCCAAAATTCAAATGCTTCTTCCCTGTAACTAGCACAGCAAAAATGGTTACAGGTGCAGATTTTTCTTCTTTTCATCTCTCCTCACTTACCTTGTGTGCCTCAATTACTAAGCTAGTCACCTCGGTATCAATAAATTAAACATGCTATTGGGCTTTAAGAAGAACTCATTCCTCCTATAAAATATAGAATAGTGGTTTCAATTATGTGTGAGCCCTGTAACAAACACTTCTTTGGTCACATTTTTAGCAAGTTAAGAAAACAAGTCAAATTAATTATAATAATATCAATATAATTTGCAAAATGAAAATAATCATTTTTCTTCTCATGATTGGTACTATGCAATGACAGCTATGTGGAATGATTTGAGGGATAACAGTAATGTCCCAAAGGTTCTATTGCCTCCAAATACCTCCAACTTTAGCCTGGAAATTCCATATTAAGATTCATCCCTTTGAGTTAAGCCACTAATCTCTACTGGCTGCTGTTAGATTTATTCAACAACTCACTAACTCATTCATTCAATATTCTTTTCTCTAAGAGCTAAGTGATGTGAATTCAAAGGATGAAAAATCGAGATGCCTGCTGCCTTGGGATTTCAAAATCTAGTATGTAAATTAAAAATATTATAATTCAATTGATATTACAATCAAGGTTATATCTGTCGCTAGGGTGAATTAACCAACTTAAATAGCAGTCACATTGGAGGGCAGACAGTAGGATTCAAAAAAAGTAATATAGTCTTAAGGTTAGGATCACAAGTTCAGGAGTCAAGCAAATCACAATTCCAATTCTGAACATTGCTACTTATGAGATGTGTGAACTTGGGTAAATTATCTAGGCTTTCTCTGTCTCCATTTCTTCAAAAAGGAGAAGTAGTAACTAAATAAGTTTAATAACACCCTGAGCCCTCCACATTGTCTTTGGACACATTGTGTATACTCAATAATGTGTGATTTTTATTATTAATGGGTCTAATGAAACCTAAATTTGCTGGAGGGGAAAGGCATGGGAAGACCCATGGATACTTCACTGAGCAGTGAGGGACAACATGAGGAAATTGCAAAATTAGGTGAAGGTAACTCTCAAAAGAGGATAAAAAAGAGAGAGAGGAGGAAAGTGACAACAAGCATCAATATGACCATGTTGCATTCTGTCCGCCTGATTTGATAAAATAATTCTCAAAAAAAAATTAACACTCTGCTTCATTATTTAAGAATGAAGATTCATTAGTTACAGATAATTAAACAGTTCTGTACAGTTTTTGCATTTCTTCACTTTCTGAAGTAAGAAAGGCATCAGCATCTTGTTATCATAGAAAGATGCCAGGACTAGAGGTCATAAATTCCTTTAAAAGGACTGTAATCACTGTAAAAGCAGAGTGGATTTGCCCTTCTGAGCTCTGGGATATGCCGTAGCAATGTGTGCACATAATCATATTTTTAATAAAAGTATAAAAAGAAGATATTTTAACTGTAATAAATTAAGGTCACTCTGGCTTCCTTTTTGTCATTCTTTCCCTTGTGGTCCAGTACTGTTGGAGTAGCCACAGGCATTTTGGGGATCCAACTAAGAAGTTGAATTGGGGAAACACTTACTTTTGATTTAGTGAGATTTGTGTGTGTGTGTGTGTGTGTGTGGTTCACAGTCCATTACACACATATGTTATGGCTAACAATCCTAGTGTGGGAATGGCTTCCAGAAATGCTCCTACCCATTTTACTGACCGAAGCAGCATTGTAACATAAAAACTCAGGGGTAAGCTTGATAAGAAAGTCTAGCAGAGGCGCAGCTTCCAAAAGGGAATTGCAATGTCATTAGTGTAGCTGGGGCATCTCCATGGGTGGTCCAGACAGGCCTGGTATGTTTAGAAGGTTGCATATCCTGTTCTCTCCCTAGCCTTTTCCTGAGTAGCTTGTCACACACCCAGTGAGGAAGGGACTGTGATGATGAAGCTCAGAGCACATTTGAGGTGTCCCACAGAGTTCATGGAATAACATTCAGCATTAATATTTCACAGGCAGATTTTCTGGCAGATTGCCTTCAACAAAGAGCTGTTATTCTCAGGAATTTGGAATCATGGTCTTTTCATCCATGAAACAGCATCCATGTGGTCATGTGCAGAAGTGGTTTTCCTTGTGCTCACTCCACCTTTGCTGTGACCACTTCTGAGGTTTGCTCAGTGGTTCCTTTCTGTGATAGTTACGAATTCTAAGAACGTTATGCTAACAGATACACTGAGGTGTTTGATGAGACTTTCTAACTAATAATAACAGATATAAGTTACTGTTATAGGTTTTCATAATGGATTGAATACTTTCTCCCTCAAATTCACGTTCCCTGGAAACCTCTGAATGTGACCTTATTTAGAAATAGGGCCTTTGCAAATGTAGCTAGTTAAAACCATACTGGACTAAAGTAGACACTAAATCCAATGACTCGTTCCTTTATAGGAAGAGGAGTGAACACAGAGAGGAGAAGACCATATGACAACACAGCACAGATTAGAGTGATTGTGTACAACCCGGGAAAAACAAACGGTTGCTAGGAGCCACCAGGAGCTGGGAAGAGGCAAGGAATGATTTTCCCCCACAGCCTGCGGATGGAGCATGGCCCTGCCAACACCTTGATATCAAATTTCTAGAATCCAGAACTGTGAGGGAATAAATTTCTGTTGTTTTAAGCCATAAAAAAGGAAGAAACACCCAGCACCCAGGGCTAGAATTTATATATTAATATGAACATGTCTTATGGTACCTTGCAATGAAAATATGTGGGTAGTAGAGGAAAGATAAGGTTTAAAATGTATAAAACCAGCAACAAGTGTGTGGAAAATTATTCCAGTCATCAGCTGTGTACAATTGAATTGGAACATTAGGTTCTCATTGACGCCTAGTCAAAATGGAAGTTCTCTACAGTCAACAGTATGCTTGATATTTCAGTGCGCACAATGATAAACGCACTAGATATTCTTTTCGCTTTTTTTGTGGAAAGCAAAAAACAAAAGAACTTCTCAGACACCTCTATTTGAAGGGTGAAAACAGTAGTAAAAACCGGAAGTTACTTCAGTGCACAGAAATGCTTGTTTTACGCATTTTGATATATTAGTTCATATTTTACTGTATCTGATTTACCTTACCCTGGCAAAGTCTGGTACTTTCAGAGCAAACAATCCGCAAAATTGCCACTGATGCAGCAAAAAAAATTGCTTGAAAAAGCTAGTATTCCAATAACAAAACTAGTGCACACACATGTATCAGTCAACATACAATACAAAATAGCAGCCATTTAAAAATGCATTTAAATTGCTCTTGGTTATGCCTTAATTTTAGGTTAATTTTTTGTATTTCTCACAATTATTGATTATACCAAAATTCATATGTAATAGGGAGTGTTCCAGTAGGAGCCAAAAACATTAACATAAAAAAGACTGGTTAACACTCCAGTCAAAAAACTCTTCTATATTTGTATTTGTCAGGTTTTTACATTCAAATTTATTATTTCTTTTTTCATTCTAAATAAATATTCACTCTCATACCAAATTTATATTTGTAATTTTGTAGTTCTTTCCTTATAGAGAGTCTCTCAAATTGAATACATTTGAGGCCCCACAAAAATCTGGAACTACCTTTATGTAAGGGTGAAAACTGAATGGATTAAAATCATCACATTCATGATGACTTAGGCAAGAAGGTGGAGAATACACTATAAAACACTTGGAAATAACTTAGGTAAAATAGAATTATAGATCCCAGAGTTTCTCCTATCATGGTATTTAGAACTCTGAATGAATGGGAAAAGTATATAGTTTAAACTTTTTATTATAAAGTCTTTGAGATTTAGAAAAGTAAGCAACGTGCTTGAGTTAGTGAAATAAGCTGTGTACTAGGTTTGAACTACAGTGTAAGCCTGACATAACCCCTGGCCTAGCATCTGGGAGCTATGGAGCCAGGGCCAGCTTCACGGATACGTGACCTGTGCAGATAGAGTGCCCCCCAACTCTTAGAAGTGTTCTTTGCTGAGTTTAATACCATACTGTCATCGTGAAATTCTTAATAATTTTTGAACAAAGGGGTCCACATTTTCATTGTGCACTGAGCCATAAAATTATGTGGCAGTTCTGTGTAGAGCACAAATGGCCTATTACAATGTCCCATGATGGGTCGAAATGCAGGCCTTTATGCCCACCTGGCTGTCACTAGCTGCATCTGCCACAAGAAGGACATGATCTCAGGTGAAGAGACATTCTGCAGCTGAGGCCCACCTTGAAGGGGCTGACACCTGGACAACAAGACTTTTCCTAAAGGGAGATCCAGGTAGTATACTGCTGTGTCCAACACAGTCATAACACCCATTTACTCTATGTGTGTTAACACCTTATCAGAAAACTAAAAATAATTTTCATTGCCCAATTTTCCCCTTCTTCATTATAAGTGTGTAAAGTTTACCAGAAAGTCTGTCATTTTCCAAAGTCAATGTCTTAGTGAGAAAATTCTTTAGAGAATTCAAATTAGTAGAAAACTGTTTCTTCAGAATTATTTTAATTATATTTTACAGTTACAGCTCTAATAAGCTCGGTGTATTAAAAAAAAAAAGGATAAGTGCAAATGTTCTTCCATGGTTTGAACATGCCAATTACTTCCACATTAGCCAATATAAAAAGAAAATTTTTAGTCTCTGATTTTTTTAACCAAATATCACTTAGATATACATTCCAAATAAACTATTTCAGGTAAATATGTATTTTAGAAAGATCTTGAATTTAGAGGAATCTGGAAAAACATCAACATCTGTAATCTTGGTTATAAATTAGAAAATAAATCACCAGCAGTACTTAAAATTAAAAGCCCAGAACAATATTTTAGCATCTCAGTATCATTTCTGATGTACTGTGGTCTGTGGCAAGATCATGAGCATGAGGCCCATCACCCAGGCCTCCCCATCACTCGTACCCTGATCATTTTTTATAGCACTAATTACCTTCTAACTTACTCTCATTTTTTAGTTTCAGTGCTTATCTCTTCCCTCTATAATATAAGCTCACTGAGCTCAGGGTTTTTTATCAGTTTTGTTCACTGTCAGGGCAAAGAGGAGTGGCTGGCCCATAACAGGTGTTCAAATATCAGTTAATGAATGAACAAATAAGTAAATCCATAGAAGGCTATTAAAAATCTTTCTAGAATTGCAACTAAAAATACTATCTGTAAATTCACATTTTCACGATTCACAAAGGTGGAGAGCTATTATACTGGATCTCAACAGAAATCGAAATCAAAATGATAAGGCAATATTCATACTCTTAAACACTCTGAGTTAGAAAAAATAATTATAGCATAAACCAGTTTGAAGTTCAGCTTTTGTTCATGGATGATTACATCTACTCAGAATCATGCTTTTGTTGCAGTCTAATGGTTATCTTAAATAGCTGAGGAAGGTATAGGAAAGTTATTCTAATTCTTTTTGGAAATGGATAAAGACCTAGAGAATTGTAACTTGTGCTGGTAATAAAGCTTGGTTCTACCTTGCTGTTCAGGATATGATTAAGGTCTTGTCATTCACTGATACATAGGAACATAAATCCTTGGGGAAGAGGGGTGGGATGTTAGAATGAAAGGCTAAAATAATCATCATCATCATGATGCTAACATTAACACTGAAAGCACATATTTGATGTGAAGTCTATATTCAGACATTACAACCTCTTTATCATAAGATAAGAAATGTGACTGAGGTAAGCTTACATTTAGATAAAGGATTGAAGAAGGCACATGGAACTTAGACAGGAGTAGTTCTTGACCCTTGCAAAGAAAGATTTCTTATTCTAATAGATCATGTCCCTAAGAAAAATTCATTCACATTTTTCATATACTTCTGTTATCTACCCCTCACAGGCAGCAAGGGTAGTCAATGGAAATGTTATAAAAGTTAGACTAAAATTTGACAAACTAATAATGCTGGAACCCCACTATAACTGCATTTCTACAGAATGGAGTTTTCTATAATGTGGATCTATTCAAGATTTAAATCTAAGGATATTTGTCTTCTGAAATATGAATGTATACATGAGACAGTTGTACCACACCCTGAGTCCATTCTGAGTCACAGGCCTGAGGCCTCAAAAAAAAAAATTATAGGGCATTACTAGAATTAAGCACTTAAAAAATGCATAACATTATTTTAGCTGATTCAGATAAGTCACTATCATTTTGTTGCGTTTAACTTTTCTCTTATTCGCAAACAGATGCTAATTAGTAGGGTAAATTAGTCTAAATGTGCTTTTGAGTTTAAGCCAGATGTCCACAAACGTTAGTGTACATCAGAATCATCTGAGATGACTGATAAAAATGGAAATTCTTAGGCCCTTTCCTTAGAGATTCAGATTCAGTAGGATTGAGGGTGTGGTCCACATATTAAGAAGTATTAGAGCACATATGTATGAATTTCAAGCTCTTCTTGGTGTTAGAAATAGTTTTAGAAACAATACTATGTAGCACAGATAAGAAATATTTAATGAACAAATAAGTTATCAAGTATGATTTTCATAATATATTCTCCAACCCTTATACGTCAATGAAAAGTATTTTCTATCTCCTGCCAGTGATATCCTCCTATCCAGGAAAGGTGCCGGTTCAGGTTTGTTCTACAGAATCGAAAGAAACAGCTGTGTACTAGTAAATGCCAGAACAGAAATGACCGGGTAATTTCCTTCTTAGGCTACCAAGCAGACTGATCTTCAGAGAAACTAGGCTGGGCACTTGAGAAAGCACTTAAGGGCTTGACTCCCGGCCATTGGACTTTGGCCAAGGCAAACCTGCCTGCTTTCCTCCTTAGAAGGGGCAGTTGTGTTTGTAGTTTAGGAAAGGAAATCACTAATGCCCAGTAGAAAGCCTCCCAGAATCCCAACAGTATAACTCTGTTACAGGCTGAATACAGTATATCATCAAGCAATGAAAAATAGATCTCAAGACTAGAGTAAGCCAGCATTGGTCCTGAAAGCTACTTCATATGAGGCTAATCTAGTCTCTTATGGCAAGAAATTCTCATTCACCCAGTATGAGTGTTCCCAGGAGTATATTAGAATAATTCATGGAAACATTCAAGGCTATAAATAAATAAATACTAAATTTCAATTAAAAAGGTTAAATATCTGGGTTTTGTCTAAGTCAGTCCAGCTAAATACGTGCTCCCATATAAATTAGCTTTATAACAAAATATCTTATGTTCATTAGACAATAAATTTCTTCAAATGACTTACACAAAAAATATCCACCAAAATAATTACTGAATGAAGCCATTACGGAAAAGCCAGCTTTTCATCCAAATTTAACATTTTTTTCCTCCTCCAGACTATCTCACTTACAAGAGTTAATGCAACAAAGCCATACGCTGAACAGAATTCTATGCAAATAGCTAGCCTGGCCTACACTTGCCTAATCCATATCCACTTCCTGTTTTTCCAAATTCAAATCATTCTCCTCATTCACTGAGTCTCTGTGAACACTAGACCAAGCTAGGCAGTTGGAAGCTCAGAAATAAACCAAGAAGTCTAGAAAAAGCCAATGAACTTGTAAAGGAATATGTGTGTTCATGAAAAGACATGCACAAGAATATTTATAGCAGAACCATTCTTAATAGCCAAAAGCCAGCAACCACCCACATGTGTATTAACAACATCGTGGATAAATAAATTTGTGGTTATGATCATACAGCAATGAAAATGAATGATCTATAATTACACACAATTATGCAAAAATCTGTCAAACATGATGAGCAAAAGGAGCTACATTGTTATTCCATCCTGTATATTTCTATTTATATGAAGTAAACTTTGGTGCTACAATTCATAATAATGGTTAACTTGAGGGGAAGGGATAGATGGTACTGATTGGAGCTGGATACTAGGGGAGTATTCTAAGTTGCTCATAAGATCTGTTTACTTACCTGTGCCCCAGCTATAAGGGTCTGTTCGCTCTAAGCAAATTTATTGTCTGGGTTGTACACAAAGTATACACGTACTTTTCTGTATGTACACTATACTTCAATAAAAAGCTCAGTTAAGAAAATTCTGTCACATTGTGATACCTCTAAGAAAAATTATGTAAAATATTTTAAATATGAAGATGAGAGATAACAACAGGGAAGGAGGGGTGGTGCCAAAGGAAGCTAAGAGATAAGAAGAATAAGATGAAAGGATGCTTTCATAAAAATAACTGCCTGTTTCCTGATATGAAGAGGTAAACTGGGGATAAAATCTAAATTAAAAAAAAAGTTTCTTCTCCAATGAGCAAAATATATGTCAAAAATTAAACACAACCAAAAAAATAAATGACACTGAAGTCCCTGACTAATCATGTAAAAAATAAAGTTAGTTCCCTGTCTTACCCCAGGTAATTTCCCAGAAATAACTTACCATTCCAATTTAGAGAGAGGTAAAATATAGAACAGGATATAATAAAATATGAAAGAGAAAACTATTTTTTAAAAACTAGAAAATATGGCTGGGCACGGTGACTCACGCCTGTAATCCCAGTACCTTGGGAGGCTGAGGCGGGCAGATTTCTGGAGGTCAGGAGTTCCAGACCAGCCTGACCAACATGGCAAAACCCTGTCTCTACTAAAAATACAAAAATTAGCCGGGCGTGGTGGCACACACCTATAGTCACAGCTACTCGGGAGGCTGAGGCAGAAGAATCACTTGAACACAAAAGGCGGAGGTTGAAGTGAGCTGAGAACATGCCACTGCACTCCAGCCTGGGTGACAGAGTGAGACTCTGTCTCAAAAAAAAAATTAATATTAAAAAATAACAACTAGAAAATACAATTTTGAAGCATGAATAGCAATTCTAAGCATGACATAAGTTTTTCAACTTGAAAAGTCAAAAATTTCTATGCATTCAAAAACCATTAAGTGAAAGTAAGAACATATAAAAAAAACTGGAGGAAATATTTGCAACTTATATGAAAGGCAGAGTCAATATACTTGATTTGCTAAGAATTCTTAAAAATCAATTAAAATATTTTAACAGAAAAACAGACGAGACACAAGCAGGCATGTCACGAAAGAATACAAGTTAATAAAAAATAAATCAACTGCAATGCATATCAAAACAATGAGACATTTTACAATTATAAAACTGGCAAGGAGTTAACACAGAGATATTATGGGGTATAAATACTAAAACTATACTGAGGGACAATTAACCAAGCTTAATCAAAATTCTTTATACTGTACATACCACTAGTGGCTCGATGTTGACTCTCAGCAGTCTTCCTAGAGAATCAGAAGCAGGTGGTTTTGTGGTACGAGAGATAGCAGCAACTCTAGGATCCAAAAGCCTAATAAGGCTGCTATTGGGTATAGCACAGATGAGTGGCAGGTGGCCAGAGTTCTCAAGACCTTTGATACAACAGGAGTTAGTTCCTAAGGAGGTAAAAATAAAGAAAAATATTCATATCAAACTGACCTAGATGGACTAGTTGAAAAATGGCAATCACCTCTCCCATCTTCAATATAGTGTTTAGTATTATCTTAACCTAAAAAACTCTTACCACAGCTTATTTTTCACAGTCAGACTCTCGGGGAAATCTGTATTCAAATTTGGCCAAACATCAGATTTCTTCTCTTTGTACAGTTTTGCTAAATGAAAAATCTGGTGAGGGCCTGTTTTATTTTCCCATTTATAACACAGAGAATATAATCAGTATTTTGGAGAAAAATAGTTTTTCAGCAAAAAGAGATATTTTCCAGCTATGAAAAATAAGAATAACAAACTGTTTAAAACAAAAACGAAAAAAAAACAAGCAAACAAAAAACACGATTTCACATATATGTTCTAAGTTGAACACAGAATTTGGAGGGTTTTCTGACTTTTTTATTTGTGTGGTTGCCATACTGATTTGTTTTGTTTTGCTTCTTATACTTTTTCACTTGTAGAACAACCAGTGAGTTAAATTACATGAGTACAGAACTAATATGTGCTTTCTCTGACTCCTGGGTACAGACTCTGAAGTTGAACTGCCTGTGTTTAATTCCCAGTTCTTCTATTATTAAGCTGCATGACTTTGAGAAAGTTACATATTATTATTTCTGTGCACTAGTTTTCACCTTTACAAAATTGGAAAACAAAGGCAATATGCCTACAATGCTTTTATGAATATTAAATATCATTGCATAAACACTTCGGGTATGTCTTGATGCAATAAAAGTGCTTAATAAATACTATCTGTCATTATGTCTACATCTCCTAGCTATTTTCTCTACTACAGATAAAAATGATAGAGCATGATTTGTTAGCGATCACATTCCCCAAAACTCAGCAAACAAAAGCACATGTAAATAGTAAAACCTAATAGTAAATAGAGGAATGATTGAGGAATGGCATCAGCAAGATGTAGTAATAAAAAGCACCTCCTTCATCTCACAAAACATCAAATCAGTAACAATATATGGGCTAATTCTGTTTATGAGAAATCCCAAAACCAGTTAAGAGGGACCTGCAACCCAGGAGAACACAAAGCCAGCCACACTGAAGCAAGTAGAAAAATTTTTGTCACCCTCTCACCATAGTCCCTCTGCCTGACACAACACCATGTGATTGGAGGGAAACTACCAGCTTCTGGATTCGATTCTCCCTGGTGAGAGAAAGAGAAGACTAGCCCATACATCCAATGTTCTGACTTTTCAGGGAGGTTTTTGTCTTGCCTGTCTTGGAGCACTGATAACATCAGACATACTCTGGATGCTTGGGGGCCACTGAGAACAGAAAAAGAACTGGGTGTATGCTGCTACTCCAGAGGAACCACAGTATCACAGACAGAGGCCTCCCCCTCAAGGAGGAAAGAGAAAAGTGGAACACATGTCCAACAGTCCAGTTTTTTGAGGGGCTGCCCAAGGGGCTGGTTTCTTTCTTGAATTTCTGGTAATGCAGATGGGACCTAGCATACTCTAGATGCCAGGAGCCACCAACAGTATAAAAGATCTGAGTGACAAGTTGCTGCTCAGATAGCATGGTCTGACAGCAGGTCAGAGGGCCCACCACAGGATGGCAGACATCAGAGAAAGCAAAAGATTATGAACTTCTGAAAAAAGGAAACTAGCAAATTCTTCTAAATAGAAATGTACACATGCAAAGCCCAGAAAAGACACATCCACAGAAAAACTTTGAGAGGCCTTCAGAATCTCTACTTGGGCCGATTGGTGAAAGTTTTTCCCTATTATAAAGCTAGTTTACAAAGAGTAGGAGAGGTGGTTTGTTTTTTCAAATATCCAGACACCAACACAAATGGGGGAAAAATGGCCCAATCAAAGGAACAAAATAAATCTCCAGAAACTGACCCTAAAGATACAGGTTATGAATTACCTAAAATATAATTCAAAAATAAACATCATAAATAAAGATGCTCAGTAAGCTCATGAAAATAGTGTATGAACAAATTAACAAAACAGCAATAAGTTCTCCTCTATCAGTAATTACTTTAAATGTAAACGGATGAAATTCACCAATCAAAATACAAAGTGGCTGAATAGATTAAAATAAAAAGAAGATCCAATTATGTGCCGTCTATAAGAGACTCACTTTAAATGTAAGGTACACATAATGAAAGAATGGAAAAAGACATTTGACCTAATTGGTAACCAAAACAAAATAGGAGTAGCTATACTTATACAGACAAAATAGACATTATGTCAAAAACTGTAACAAGAAGCAAAGAATGATATTACATAATGATAAAAGGTTCAATTTACCAGGAAGATATAATTATAAATATATATGCAACCAATATCAGAGCACCTAAATACATAAAGCAAATATTGACAGAAGTGAAGGAAGAAATAGACACCAACAATATAAAGTAGGAAACTTCAAAAACCACTTTTAATAATGGATGGAATATCCAGACAGAAGATCAATAAAGAAACAGAGGACTTGAAGAACACTATAGACCTAAGAGACGTATACAGGACATTTCACGCAACAGACACAGAATACGCATTCTTCTCTCCAGTATAGGTGACATATTAGGTCACAAAACAAATCTTAACTAATTTATAAGATTGACATCATATAGGTATCTCTTCTGATCACAATAGAATGCAACTGGAAATCAATTCAGAAAGAAAACAAAAATTCACTAAACAACATATTCTTGAACAACCAATGGGCAAAATAAGAACATGAAAAGTGAAATTAGAAAATATTCTGAGACATATAAAAATGAAAACACAACATATTAAAAGTTATGGGATGCAGCAAAAGCAGTTCTGAAGGAAGTTTAAAGCAATAAATGCCTACGTTAAAAAAGAAGGATCTAAAGCAACCTAATTCTATACCTCAGGAAGTAGAAATAGAAAAAAAAATAGCAAAACCCAAAGTTAGCAGAGGGAAAGAAATAAATAATAAAGCTTAGGGAGGAAATAAATGAAATTGAGAATAGAAAAACAATAGAAAAATCAACAAAATTAATTGGTCTTTTGAAAAAATCAACAAAACCAACACACTTTACATTTGACTGAGGAAAAAAAGAGTGAAGACAAAAAAACTAAAATGGACATCAAAGAGGAGACATTACAATTGATGCCACAGACAAAAAGAATTATGAGAGACTACCATGAACAATTATAAGCCAATTATAGATTATCCAAATAGGATAGCCTAGAAAAAATGGATAAATTCCTAGAAACATATAACCTATCAGAACTGGATCATAAAGAAACAGAAAAACCAAACAGACCAAAAAACCAGTAAAGAGATTGAATCAGTAATCAAAAACAAGAAAAGCCCAGTACCAGATGGCTTCAATGATAAAATCTACCAAACATTTAAATAATTAGTGGCAATTCTTTGCAAACTCTTCCAAAAAATGGAAGAGAAAGGAACACTTTGAAATCCGTTTTATGAAGCCAGCATTATTCCGATACCAAACCTAGAGAAAGACATCACAAGAAAATAAAACTATAAGTTAATATCCCTGATGATTTAGATGCAAAAATCCTCAAAAATATATGAGCAAACTAAATTCAACAGTGTATTAAAAGGATCACACTATGACCAAGTGAGATTTATCCCTCGGATGCAAGGATGGCTCATCATATAAATATCAATCAATGTGATTCACCACATTAACAGAATAAAGGATAGAAATCACAGGATGATAGAAATAGATGTACAAAAAGTATTTGGCAAAAGTCAATATCCTTTCAAGATAAAAAGACTCCACAAACTAGGAACAAAAGGAAATCATCACAACATAACAAGGTTATATATGACAAGTCCACAGTGAACATCATACTCAACAATGAAAAACTGATAGTTTTTCCTCCAAAATCAGGAAAAAAAGCACAGATATCCACTCCTGCCACTTTTATTCAACACAGTACTGAAAGTCCTACCCAGAGAAATTAGGCAAGAAAAAGAAATAAAAGGCATCCAAATTGGAAAGGAAGAAGGAAAATTATCCCTGTTCACAGATGCACAATCTTATATGTAGAAAATCCTGAAGATTGCACACACACACACACACTCACACACACACACACACACACACGGAAAAAACCTATTAGATCTAACAAACGAATTCAGTAAAGTTCCAGGATACAAAAATCAACATACAAAACTCAATTGTGTTTCTATGCACTAACAGTGGACAATCTGAAAACGAAATTAGGAAAACAATCCCATTTACAAAAGGACCAAAAACAATAAAATCCTTAGGAAAAAATTTAACTGAGGGACCAAAAACTTGTGCACTAAAAACTAAGACATTAAAGAAGAAATTATAAAGGATACAAATGAATGAAAACACATTCTATGTTCATGCATTGAAAGAGTTAAGATTATTAAAATGTCCATACAACTGAAAGCCATCTACAGATTTAATGCAATCTCTATCAAAACCTTAATGACAATTTTTACAGAAATAGAAAAAAATTCTAAAATACACATAAAGCCACAAAGACCCCAACAGGCCAAAATAACTTTGGGAAAGAACAAAGCTGAAGATATTATACTTCCTGATTTTAAAACAAATCGGCTGTATTACAAAGCTACAATAATCAATAGAGTATGGTACTGCCATAAAGACAGACATATAGGCCAATGGACTAAAAAAGAGAACCCCAAAATAACATTAGACATTTATGGTCAACTGATCTTTGAGAAGGGTGCCAAGAATACATAAGGGGATAAAGATAGTGTGTTCAACAAGTTATGCTGAAAAAACTGGATATTCTCATGCAAAAGAATGAAATTGGACCTTTATCTAATACCATACCCAAAAATCAATGAAAAATTGATTAAACACAATACCTGAAACTATAAAATTCCTAGACAAAAACGTAGAGAAAAGGTTTCACGACATTGGTTTTTGCAATGATTTTATGGATATGACCCTAAAAACACAGGCAACGAAAGCAAAAATTAAAAATGGGAATACATCAAACTAAAAAACTTCTGCCCAGCAAAAGAAACAAGAGAGTCAAAAGGCAACCCACAGAATAGAAGACAATATTTGCAAACTATATATCTGATCAAGTATTCATACCCAAAATATATAAAGGATTACATATAAAGGATTCCTACAGCTCAATAGCAAGAAAATAAATAACCCAATTTAAAATGGGCAAATAACTTACATAGATATTTATTCTAAGAAAACTTAAAAGCAGCTAACAGGTATATGAAAAAATACTCATCACTAATTATCAGATAAATTCAAATCAAAGCAAAAATGAAATGCCACCTCATACCTGCTAAGATGACCATTATGTTTTTTAAAAATAACAGAAAATAACTAGTGATAGCAAAGATATAGATAAATTGGAACACTTATGCACTGTTGGTAGAAATGTAAAATAGTGCAGCCAGGATGAAAAACAGTATAAAGATTCCTTAAAAATTAGAAATAGAGCTACCATATGATCCAGTCAGTTCACTTCTGGATATTTATCCAAAACAATGAAATCAAGATACTGAAGAGATATTTGTACTCCCATATTCATTGCAGCATTTTTCACAATAAGCAAAAGGTGAAAATAACCTAATGAATGGATCAAAAAATGTAGGTGTATACATACAATGGAGTATTATTCAGCCACTTAAAAAAGAAAATCCTGGCATATGCTACAACATGGATGAATCTTGGAGACATTATGCTAAGTGAAATAAGCCAGTCAGAGAGGAAAAATACTGCATGATTCTACTTATATGAGGCATCTGAAATAGTCAAACTCATCTTAGCAGAAAGTACAATGGTGGTTGCCAGGAGCTAGGAGGATGGGAAAATGAGGAGTTTCTTTTCAGTCATATAAAGTTTCAGTCATGCAAGATGAAAAACTTCTTAGAAAGCTATTGTATAACAATGTGCCTACAGTAAACAACACACTTAAAATTTTAAGAGGGCAGATCTCAAGTTATTTTTTTTTTGCCACAATAAAAAATAAATACATGAAGAGAAGAACTTTAACTTTACCAGGAATAGTAGGAAAATAAGAGAATAAAGAAAGAGAAAGGTGAGCCCCTTCTGAAAGGTGGCCTCAGGAAAATCTGGGACTCTCATTCACACCCGGTGCCTTTGATCCTTTCTCTAAAAATGTTTTACATTGGGGAAAAAAATCCACAACATTGCGTTTAAGGCAACTACATACTGATTCATGTAGATACCTATTATGTTCATACAGAACAAGCCTGACCCCCCAACTTGAGTATCTTTTTTGTCTGATAACTTATGATCATCTGGTAACTTAAGAAAAAAGGATATATGTAGATATATATAGACAGAGATGATACAGATAAAATATTTAGTGAATGTGTAGAAGCTATTAGAGCATTTGTGTGTATGTTTCTTATAACTAAAGAAGAATAAAAAGAGAAAAACATACATTTCTGTTATGTTCTATTTTTCCATTCCCTGTTCCAACAAGACAGTCTTTTCTTCATTGAGGAGATTTTGCTATCTCAGGAGAAGGAAGTGGAGGCCTTTCTCAGATCTTCTTGGGAAAGCTGAGGTGGAGAGGAGTTTGTTGGAGGAATTCAGAGGGTGACACAGCAAGAGAATCAACATTCCACACGACTAGAAAGGAAGAAAGGTCTCTGTCCTGCTCCATTTGGGCATCCCAGGAAAGTGGCAGGACTTTTAGAATGGTTCCTTGGTGGAAGAGGAGAGACTGGAGCCTCACACTGAGACCCTTCTGGGCCCGAGCATAGAAACAGAAGAGCCACTTTGCCTTTAAGTAACTCCAAGGGTTTGGATAAGTGGAAAGTCCTCAGTGACCATGGTGACTCAGACACTCTCCTTCCATTTTCTGGGCACTTCGTAAACCTCCTGAATTTTTGTGCAAACTAGAGACACAGATAAGCACCTGCATTTAAAATTATGAGGTTCTAATTTCCCAGGTGGGTAAGGGACTCAGACTCATATTTTTTTCTTTAATTGTGAAAATAAAGTAATAGGCCATTTCTTCCACACCTCACATCGGGTAGTAACATCTATAATCACAACACATAGGAAGCTATTTAGGACATAATTATTTTATAAGTGATAAAGATAGGTTATAAAACACTGTATGATATAAAAGTCCATTTTTGTAAAATAAAATAATATACTGAGTTCCTCCAATAGGCCAGGCAATGAGCTGGTTGAGGCAGATTACAGAGGAGTGAATTTCAGGGAAAAGGTTTCTCTGGAATATGTTTCTCCAGAACAATATATTATTCATTGCTGCTATAGACTGAATGTTTATGTCCCCCACAAATTCACAGTGAAATCTAATTTTGAATGCAATTATATTTGGAGGCGTTTCCTTTGGGAAGTGATTGGGTGATGAGGAGGAAGCCTTGTGAATGGGATTAGTCCCCCTGCAAAAGAGAAGCCAAAGACTTCCCTTGCCCTTTCTCCCATGTAAAGACACAGAAGATGGCCATCTATGAACCAGGAAGCAGAGCTTCACCAGATGGCACATCTTCAAGTTCCTTGATCTTAAACTTCCCAGCCTTGAGAACTATGAGAAATAAATTTCTTATGCTTATGAGAAATTAAAGGGTGGGTGGAATCACCCCTGAGAAAAATGCTTTCTGCTGAGTGACTAATATTGAAACCTAGTTTAGCCTTCAAAGCTGCTAAGGCCCAGAATCACTGATACATGAATAAAATTTAAGAGAGTAAGCAGCTGGATTTCTAGTATACTTAGTTTTCTATTTCAGAGTTTTATCAAAATAGAGCAAGAAAACTTCCATCAAAAGCAAGCATGTAGTAATAATAGTCTCAGCATCATCAATACAAATGGTCATTATACAGAGGGTACAAATCACTGTTTTCCTGTTGGCATCTGTGTCTTTTCTCTCACTGCTTTCATTTTGTTTCTAGGTAATTGAAGGCTGAGATCCAGGAAAGATAAACAAGGTTTTAAATGCTTCCATTAAAGAATAAAGTTATTATTGTTTCCTAAATCAAAGCTACATGTAGCCACAAGTTGAGGTAAACAATGACAATTAAAAATAAGACATCAACATTTCTACTTCCTGTAGCTGCTTGTCAACAAATATAAATGTTGTAAATAGTCGACTAGAATTGAGACCCAAAGAACTCTAAAAAGTAGTCACCAGAAAAGCAAATGTAATTAGATACTATAGGATCGTTAAATACAACTTTGTTACTACAGCTTTACCTTGGTATTTGAAAAAAAAAAAGTTAAACAGAATATTTTTCTTTCAACTCAATATTTTCTTTAATGGAGTTTATTCCATTGTTTTATTGCTGGAAGAAGTGTACAGATGGTCCTGACTCACAATTGTTCAAATTAAGATTTCTTAACTTTATGATGATGCAAAAGTTATATGCCATCAGTAGAAACCGTACCTGAAATTTTAAAGCGAGTCACAGCTCCCAGTCAGCCATGCAATCACGAAGGTAAACAACCAATACAGTGTGCTGTGTTGCCAGAATTTTTTGGATATGGTGTTTGGCATGCCATCAGGTCTACAAAATGTCAATTTTTGACCTACAATATTTTCCAGTGGCAATGGGTTTATCACCACATACCCCCATTGTAAGTCAAGGAGCATCTGCATTTGCTCTTTCAGTCATCTTATTTTAAAGATTCTGTTTTATTTTTGCTTCTTAACTATTTTCTTTGTTTTCTCTCTTTTATTTGATGGTCTATATTACCTGTGATATCTACTTTCAGTATATTATAAATCATGTGTTCTGTTTTTAGTTCCACTAGTGTTTACCTTTGTATATTTTATAACATTGATTAAGCATATACTTGTCAGTTTATCAAGTTCAAGAATGAAATAACATGTATTAACTTCCTCCTAAGTAAACTGCAAACTATACATCCTCAGCCTAGTCCCATTCCACTACACACACCCTAGTTTTTGTTTTTATACTCTGTAATTTTGAAATCATTATTATTGTATTATTTTATTCAAGAATTTTAAGGAATTATATTTCCCTTTTATTAGACTCATTTCTATGTTTATGTAAACTCAAAGCCCACCATCAGCTTTTTCACACCATGAATTTCCCATTCAAGAATACTTTATTTTAGTTTTTCCATATATTGGCTGAATTGCATATTTAAATGAAGATTTTGGTAGGGTAGTTACATAAGTAGTACATTTTCCTGAGTCGTTGGATACATAAAAATATTTTCTTGTTGACTTTACATAGAGTTGACAGCCTGGTTACATAAAGAATACTTGGATTCAACCCATTCTTCTCTGAAAATTCAGTAGATGATGCCTCCTGGTCTTCTGAGAGTACAGCAGGAGGTGAAGAGCACAGGACCTAGAATCATATAAACATCTAATTTTAGCTCTGCTAATTACTTGCTATGAAACCTTTGCAAATTACATAATGCATACTTTTACTTCGTTTCCTAAATCTCATTGTTCTTATCTGTAAAATGAGACTATTCCTTACTTCCCAGGTTTAATATAAGGAATTAATGACATGATCTATATTAGTGCTAATAAAAATATAGTGTAAACCACATTTATAGTTTTAATTTTTCTAGCAGTCACATTAAAAAGGTAAAATTAATTTGAATATTTATCATTTAAATAAAAATAATTATACTTAACCCAATATGTTCAATAATACACATCATTTCAACATGTAAAACATTATTGAGATATTACATTCTTTATTTTACTGAGAATTCTAAATATAGTGTATATTTTATACTTATGCCATATAGCTATACCATTCAGTTATAGCATTTACATGTCACATATATCAAATTGGACTGCCACATTTTATGTCCTCAGTAGCCACATGAGTTCAATGTCTGCTATACTGGAGAAGGCAGGGCTACATACTATGACTCAGTAGAGTTTCTGGCACACACATTCTCTAAATAGTACATATTTTTAATTGTTTTAATGACATAGAAGAGAACTATCAGAAAAATCTCTCTTACTTTCTTACTAAATCATCTGTTCCTTCTGCCTAAATAAATATATGCAAGAGTCTTCATTATTTTTTCATGTTAAGAAATGTTTATTAGCAAACTTTTTATTGCTATAGAACATAATATTGAAGAGAGCAAAAATCATGTTTCACCCAAAGGATAGTCACAAAGTGAACATGTAATCAACACTCAGATTCTTAGTCTCCCTAGGTGACTTCAAACATTATGATGTTTAATTTTACCTAGTTTTGAACTTCCCACAAACATAAAGATGCAATATGTGTCCTTTTACATCTTGCTTCTTTTAGTCAGCATTATATCTCAGCCATATTGTTGCATATGTTTTTTGAAATATAATTCTCATTTTTTGTAAAGTAATCCATTGTATGAACATACCATAATTTATTTATTCACTGTTCCATTCAACTGCTGTTAGACTTTTTAGCTCCTAATTAATTCCAGTTTGGAGCTTATGCAGAAAAGAGTTAACATAGCAGGCCATACTGCTATCCCTAGACAAGGCTGCATCTACTGTAGGCCCTTGACTAGCATGTAAGAACTTGGATTTTGGAGTAAGTAACTGGTAATAGTGTCTCATTGTGCCCAAATGGTTTGTAGAAACAATGTGGTTTATGCTGAACACCTGCTTTCCTTCTGGAAGTCTGGAATTCTGCTATGTTCCAGGCAGAGGCTGCATATTTGTCCATCCCCCAATAAAAAAACAAAACAAAACCCTGAACACTGAGTCTCTAATGGGTTTCTCTGGTAGACAGCATTTCACATGTGTTGTCACAACTTGATGTTCAAGGGATTAAGTGTGTCCTGTGTGATTAATTGGGAGAAGAGTCTGGGAACTTGTACCATGTTTCCTCTGGATTTTGCCCCATGAGTCTTTTCCTTGCCCTGATTTTACTTTGTATCCTTTCACTGTAATGAATCATAACCATGAGCATGACTCTAGTTGTGCTGAGTCCTGTGAGTCCTATAAATCATCAAATCTGAGTTGTCTTGGCAATATCTGACACAGGGCCATTACAAACAATGTTGCTATGAATATTCTTGCACATGCCTGTTGGACAATATATGTGAAATATATATTGCAGAGTAGAACTATTGGGCAATAGGGTATGAATATGTTCATCACTACTAAATATTGACAAATAGTTTTCCAAAGTGGTTATACTGATTTACAACTCCTATCAATAACTGATGAGAGTTCTAGTTGCTATACATCCTCTCCAACACTTGACATTGTCATTTTAGCCAGTCTGGTGGGTGTAGAGTGGCATCACATTTTGGTTTTAATTTGCAATTTACTTGATGACCAAATAAAGTTGAGATCCTTTTTATAGGTCTATGGGCTACCAAGATATCCCCTATTGTGAAGTGTCTATTCAAGTCATTTGCCAATGTTTCCACTGGGCTATCTGACATTTTCTTACTGATTTGCAAGCATTCTTTATGTATTATGGATATGTTAGACCTTTATATATATAAGTATACATATATGTGTGTGTCAAATACATGACAAATATACTCCCACTCACTCTTTTAATGATAACCTATGATAATAAGAAGTTCTTAACTTTAATGTAGTTTAATTTATCAATGTTTTTCTTTATAGTTAGCAATTTGTGTATCTTGTTTAAACAGTTGTATTACTCCGGAATCATAAAGATTTTATTCTCCTATTCTTCTAAGTGCCATACTTCATTACCTTTTACATTTAGATTAGAAAGGATTATCTGTATGTTGTAAGGTCTTTCTTTTTTCCTGAAGCCCGATAATGCCAGGATCTGGCTCACAATTGAGTATTACTATTTTTATCTGGAATCTGGTTTACTCTTTTGATCTAGAGGTTAACTATTTACCTTAGTTCAAGAAAGGTTTTTTTAAATGTATACCTTAATAATTTCCTATTCCACTTGTAATTGTTTACTTCAGGAACACTATTTCCTCCACCATATATGCTTTATTTGTTAGTATTTTTTTAGAAGTTATGCCACCATTCCCATTTTATTCTTTTATTGTTCTTTCAATTTTATCTCTTATTTCACAGAGTTTACAAAAGAGGATAAGAATAAGGTCTTAGAAATGATAATTTTGTAAGACAATAACAGCAAAAAAAAAGACAGCTGGGCTCAAGCAAATGAATACAGTAGTCAATATTGCTGGTAAAAAAAGATTTTCTTAAATTATACATGAAATGATACACATAATAAGTGGCAAAGGAATTCACAGGACTGAGGAATGACATTGGTCTAGGGTAATTAAGAAATGCACCTCAGAGAAGTTAATGAGTTTGATGATATATAAGTAGAACATTACTGTGGTAAAAGCTAAAATATGCATAATTGCTGATACTATAGTGATTTTGGCAATATATCCAACCACTATAGACCAAACAAATTTGCAATGACAGACTATAAGTCTGTACTTTTAATAATAAACCCAAATGTAAATTTTCATTTGGCACAAATTTTCCATTTGTTCATAGAAATTTATGAAACTCAAAAAACAACAATTAAATGTGGCGAAGTAATTATAACTCTGCATTTGATGAACTTTGGATTTCCTTGACACTGAATATCTCAAGGCTCAGTTTTGTGTTCAATAAACTTAAAAATCACCATTTATATTTTAGAACCATTTTATAGATTTTATTGGATGGGAAAATAGAGCTAATCTTAATCAGTATTTTCACAGAACAAAATATTTTCATCATAATTGAAATTGTCCGTGGGTCTTGGGAATATAATATATTTGCGAGCTATTATAGTTTGCATTCAACATCAAAATAAATATGCATAAAACAAAATTTATTCTAATTTTCTGAAATATCTTTAGCTATGTTTCTCCTCTTCTGTTTGAGAATTTTGCATTGCTCCAATATAAATGTGATAAATATGTCATAAATATGAGTATGTTGGTTTATTTCTCTCTTGATGTTTTAAAATGCAAATGAGGCAGACAGCAGGACATCTCCAAAGAGATCCCACTGAGCATCGCCATCTTGTTAATTAATCACTTACCAGGAACTAGGCCTCCATTTTGCAGCCTCAAAGACCTGATTTTTCCTGTACATTGAAAATGGATCATGAACCTGAAGCATTAATTCAAAATTCAAAAGGATAAACTTTCAGTAGGAAATAACACTCTAAACAGAACTAGAATATTTGTATGTATCACTAAGAAAATACAATATACTAGTCTGTTTTCATACTGCTATATAAAGAACTGCCTGAGAGTGTATTAGTCCATTTTCATACTGCTATAAAGAACTGCCTGAGACTGGGTAATTTATAAAGAAAATAGGTTTAACTGACTCACAGTTCAGCATGGCTGGGGAAGCCTCAGGAAACTTACAATCATGGCAGAAGGCGAAGGGGAAGCAAGCCACCTTCTTGGTGGCAGGAAGCTGGGGACACAGAGCCAAACCATATCATTCAGCCCCTGGCACCTCTCAAATCTCATATCCTCACATTTCAAAACCAACCATGCCTTCCCAACAGTACCACAAAGTCTTAACTCATTTCAGCATTAACTCAAAAGTCCACAGTCGAAAGTCTTATCTGAGACAAGGCAAGTCCCTTCTGCCTAGGAGCCTGTAAAATCAAAAGCAAGATAGCTACTTCCTAGATACAATGGAGGCACAGGCGTTGGATAAATACGGCCATTCAAAATGGGAGAAATTGGCCAAAACAAAGGGGCTACAGGCCCCACACAAGTCTGAAATCCAAAGGGTGGCTTGCACCCTCTGAAGCCACAGCCTGAGCTCTACATTGGCCCCTTTCAGCCACAGCTGGAGAAGCTGGGACACAGGGCACCAACTCCCTAGGCTGCACACAGCATGGGGACCCTGGGCCAGGCTCATGAAACCACTTTTTCCTCCTAGGCCTCCAGGCCTGTGATGGGAGGGGCTGCCACAAAGGTCTCTGTCATGGCCTGGAGACATTTTCCCCATTGTCTTGGGGATTAATATTTGGTTCCTCATTACTTATGCAAATTTCTGCAGCTGGCTTGAATTTCTCTTCAGAAAATGGGATTTTCTTTTCTATCACATTGTCAGGCTGCAGATTTTACAAAATTTTATATTCTGTTTCCCTTTTAAAACTGAATGCCTTTAACAGCACCCAAGTCACCTCTTGAATGCTTTGCTGCTTAGAAATTTCTTCTGCCAGATACCCTAAATCATCTCTCTCAAGTTCAAAGTTCCACAAATCTCTAAGGCAGAGGCAAAATGCTGGCAGTCTCTTTGTTAAAACATAACAAGAGTCACCTTTGCTCCAGGTCCCAACAAGTTCCTCATCTCCATCTGAGACCACCTCAGCCTGGATTTCACTGTCCATATCCCAACCTTTGCTCCAGTTTACAACAAGTTCCTCATCTCCATGTGAGACCAACTCAGCCTGGATTTAATTGTCCACATTATTATCAGCATTTTGGTCAAAGTCATTCAACAAGTCTCTAGGGAGTTCCAAACTTTTCCACATTTCCCTGTCTTCTTCTGAGCCCTCCAAACTGTTCCAACATCTGCCTGTTACCCAGTTCCAAAGTTGCTTCCACATTTTTGGGTATCTTTTCAGTAGCGCACCACTCTACTGGTACCAATTTGCTGTATTTGTCCATTTTCACTCTGCCGATAAAGACATACCTGAGACTGGGTTACTTATACAAGTTATAAGGGTTTAATGGACTTACAGTTCCATGTGGCTGGAGAGGCCTCACAATCATGGCAGAAGGCATGGAGGAGCAAGTCATGTCTTAGATGGATGGCAGCAGGCAAAGAGAGAGCTTGTACAGAGAAACTCATATTTTTAAAACCGTAAGATCTCATGAGACTTATTCACTATCACAAGAACATTAAAAGGAAGACCCACCCCCATGATTCAGTTACCTCCCACTGGGTCCTTCCCACAACACACGGGAATTCAAGATGACATCTGGATGGGGACACAGCCAAACCATATCAGGATTCATGACAATAATGTTTCTTATAATTTATAACAATTCCAGGTTTCTTGAGAGCAGTGTTCATGCTTTCTTTTTTTCTATTTGAATAATTCAACAGGTCACAATAGAACCACAATATAGCCGTATTTCAAAAAGATGCTACTTCTTTGGTTTTACCCACTCCAGGCACAGAAACTTCATTGCAACAGTTAGATAAAATCTAATATCTGGAAAAGGTGCTTTAAATCAAAACTTAGTGATAGATTATCCAAGATGATTAAGCTCAAACTATGGTATGCGTACTATATCTGTATTATTTTAAGATTAATTAAGGTATACTCAAAATTTTTTCAACAACTAAATAATATATAGTTGGGAACCAGTATGAACTTTCATCTTATTCTCCACCAAACAAGACAGTTTCAATCCTTAGCCAGAGTTTTTCCTTTGAAAGTCAAAGGAGAACTCCTCTTCCTGAGTTTCCCCAAAACTTTCTGTGTGTGCAAAGCTTTATTCAATGCCATATGAACCTTTCGGAATGTCATATGTGCCACTGGGATAGTTTTTATTCTAAGACATTCTTTAGGAAATTTCTCAAAGCTTAATTTTTATCAATTGATGTCTTTCAATATTGGCATTCTCCAGAAGTATAATGTCCCAAAGATCTATGACTTTTCTTTATTTCTCTACAGATATAATCTTTCTCCCTTTAGCCATGCTTTAATCTATCACTTTTTTTTTTTTTTTGAGACAGAGTCTTGCTCTGTCGCCCAGGCTGGAGCGCAGTAGCGCGATCTCGGCTCACTGCAAGCTCCGCCTCCCGGGTTCATGCTATTCTCCTGCCTCAGCCTCCCGAGTAGCTGGGACTACAGGCACCTGCCACCGCGCCCGGCTAATTTTTTTTTGTATTTTTAGTAGAGACGGGGTTTCACCGTGGTCTCGATCTCCTGACCTCGTGACCCACCCGCCTCGGCCTCCCAAAGTGCTGGGGATCTATCACATTCTTAACTGCAATATGGTCAAGGGAGATTTTTAAAATCCATTTAGCTAAGAAGATTGTTCACCATTTGGTAGAGTAAGAGTTGAAACTGTGTTTCTTCTATTGATATCATTACAACTTGTGTTTAGTACAACTCTTCTGGCTGGAGAAATTCATGGTATATGATGTTAAACTATGTCACAGCTAATATTGTGGGAGCCACAAAAGCACTCAGTTTAATGATAAAAACAAATTAGACTTCCATAAGCACAGGTTTGTTGATATTGTCAATTTTACTTAGGCACCATTGCAAATACTCACGATTTCATATTTGGTTATTGTAAACAGAAATATGTTATTTTATCTCTGAAAAAAACATATATTTCAACCTTCCTAGAAAAAACTACGTAATGTGGAACTTTCCAATCATTCACCAATACATGAAAAATTCATTTCTCACCCAGAATTATAATCCAGATTATGACAGGTTACACATTAGTAAATTACTCATAAGTTCTAGTTGGATATCTTTGTTTCACAGAATAATTTATTAGAAGAACCATCCTAACCATGCTAGAGGTAACGCTGAGAATTTTAGCAAATGGAAATAGGTGATATCCCAATAGCACTTAGCTACATACCTTTACTATAAGAGGCTGAGAAACCTCATAGAAAAGAAACTGAACTCTGTTCATATTTGGGTTTTAGTTATATACAGATGTGATAGACTGCAGTGTGAGAATGTGGTAAAATGTAATTGAAGCCAAATAATGGGCATACAGAGAGCAGGGTTCCCTTGAGAAAAAAATCAGCATAAACAGGGAATAAGTTTGGCACAATGAGCCAGATACAGCAAAACATCTTCTTAGCAGGGAAAACTAGTGGTTGAAGACACAGCCTGAAGAAGTGTTTGAAGCCGTAAGACTCAGCCCTCTGGACTGAGGAGAGCTGCCTATGGTCTTTGAGAAAGAGAAGACTGTGTAGTAACCTGAAACAAAACTATTGCTTCTACCCAAAGTTAATGAATTTTAAAATTTAAAGAGCTACATCAAACCAATTCTTCTGAGGAGTAATAACTGTCCCTCTACTTCCACACAGAACAAAAAAAGCAAGATTGAGATGGAGGAAACGTTTCTGTCAGATAAAAGAGATTACCTTGGATCTGAGACAGGTAGAATGGCGATGAGGTCCAAGCACAGGTAATAGAGAAAAAACGGCCATGGACCAGTTGTGGCCTATCTGCACAGCAGATAGGCCAAGAAGAGAATACTGTAGATGGTGCAAGAAGTGTAAAAGTGAGGAACAAAGTGATGGATGCCAACAGCACAAGTAGATGGCAGGTACAAAAGTAAAGGTGCAGGGATACACAGTGTATTTTAAAATGTACATTAATACATGCTTATGTTAATAGGTGCTGTGTACCCCATCCTTTCTCCTCAAAAGAAGCCCTGTGGTTAAACAGGATTGTGAAACATGCACCCATAACTCCCCTTCAAGATTCACAACACATATTAGAGTCCGAAAAATTCCACACAGAGAAACCGAACATGACCACATTTATTTGCCCCTGGGGCACTCTTATTTGCAACATGCCCACTGTCACACTGAGGAACAGATTACATGGCATACCAGGTTAGGAAGTCTTGTTCTAAAAAAAATTTTCTTTTCTATTTTTTTTTTTTTTGAGACAGAGTCTTGCTGTGTTGCCCAGCTGGAGGGCAATGGCATGATCTCAACTCACTGCAATCTCCACCTCCTGGACTCAAGTGATTCCCATGCTTCAGCCTCCCCAGTAGCTGGGATTACCAGTAGCTGGGATTACAGGACCGAGCCGCCATACCCTGCTAATTTTTGTATTTTTAGTAGAGACAGGGTTTCACCAAGTCGGTCAGTCTGGTCTCTAACTCCTGATCTCAAGTGATGCACCCATCTCAGCATCCCAAAGTGCTGGGATTACAGGCATGGGCCACTGCACTCAGCCTAAAATTTTTCAAGTTTTAAAACTACCACAATATAGCAAGCAACTCAATGTATTAAACAATGATAGGTTCTTAAGAAATGTTTCATGAATATTCAAAAGCTTTAAAGTCAATACATGTTCTAATTTTTCTAGAAGTAAAATTAATTGTTATTAATTCACATGGAAATACTTTATACCCAAAATAGTTTAAACTACACATTTTAAAAACATAGTTCTTACTACTAGCTCTAAAATATTCATAAAAAGGGAAGGTAAGTATTCAAGCCACAAAATGTTATAGTTTCTTTGATAATAGCAATGTGCTTTTTTCAGTGTCACAAATTAGTAGTTTTCATTTGTTAGATACAGCTGTGTATTTCATAATTTATATTTGTACAAAAAAGTCTGGCATTTCAGAGAAGTTTCCCTTATCTACAGTTATTTCTATGTTTTAAAAAATTGGAGAAGAAACAGATGTTGAATAATGAAATTTATTTTAAACTATTTTAGAAGGATTTGGCAGCAACTACTACAGTATTAGTAAGAGAACAGCGCTTGTAAAAATGGCAAGTTTATTTGCATGTACTTTCTTGAAAGAAAAATAATTTAAAATGAAACAAAGAAGTATTATCAAATGTGTATCATAGAAACATTTATTAATAAGGAAAACAACTTTCAGTAAACACTGTATTTCATTATCATGAGTCTGAGTCCATAAAACTGTGTGCATCCATTCATAGATATAATATATTGAAGAAAAAACTACAAATTCTTTCTGCTTTTTGTAATATGTGGCTTTTAAAAATAAGCCTGGTGATTTTACCCTTTTTTCCCTACCTTTGAATTTATACTATAGCTTTCAAATTAACCCTACTTGAGAAAATAGAGTAATTCATGACCCAATATTCTTCTGCAATGATTTCTGAAAGATTTTGTGGTTTGAATAATAATTCAAGTTTCTGGAACTATCTGGCCATTTTGCATATGTTCATTTCATTCTTGGTCAACGTATGTTTCTACATTATTAGTATAATTTTAAAGTATCCACAAGGCTATTTTTGTGGCTATCTTAAGAGATAATTCCAATAAATAGGAGGTGGTTATATTTCAAATGATTTGGGAAAAATTAATAGTTGGCTTAACCCAAAATTGTACAATTTTTTTTAATTATTTGTAACAAGATTAGCCAATTCTGCAGTTCTCTTTGGCAGACCAAAAAAGGTTTTATTAAAATAAACTTTCAGGAAATGAAGTTAGCAATATATACAATAGGCATATATTATCTCAGGATTATTTTCTCACTAAAATCCTCTAAGATGGCTATTGAAATTTCATACCAGCAATTACCATTAATTGCAAGTATAGACCAAAATAGTCAAAATAGAGATAGTTTACATGTCATATTGAAATAAGGTAGCAGTTTTTAAGCAATGAACCTATCATTAATGAAAAGCTTAAATTCTTTCTCCAGTTGGTCTTGAAGTGTGAGATTTACTGTGTATGTTATGGCAAAACTCCGGCAGCTGACTAATTCATAAATAGGGAGTAGACTGGTTATAATTTCCTATGGTAATTCAGGATTCAAGTTTCTTTATTCAAAAATAATTTAGAAGTCATTAAGGGATTTCAGTATAATTGAAGTACAATAAATTGTCACTGCAATTTTATTCTAGAGTTCCAAATTTAGGTGTTAAAAGTGGTTCTTTTATCTATGATTATCTTGATTGAGTAATCCTGCTTAATTATTTAATTAAAGCATAAAACAATTCAAATAACACAGATACCACTCAATCCCAAACTGTCAGCTGAATTAAGGCCAGTGTAGTTATCTGTGTTTTTGGTTTTGTTTGTTTGTTTTGAGACGGAGTTTCGCTCTTGTCACTCAGGCTGGAGTGCAGTGGTGTGATCTCGGCTCATTGCAACCTCCACCTCCTGGGTTCAAGTGATTCTCCTGCCTCAGCTTCCCAAGTAGCTGGCATTACAGGTGCCCGCCACCACACCCAGCTAATTTTTTGTATTTTTAGTAGAGATGGGTTTTCGCCATGTTGGGCGGGCTGGTCTCGAACTCGTGACCTCAGGTGATACCCCAGCCTCAGCCTCTCAAAGTCCTGGGATTATAGGCGTGAGCCACTGTGCCCAGCCTATCTGTGTATTATTCCATGTACATGAGTATGGTTGTAAATGAGGAAGGAAGAATAGCACTTTTCACTTCTGGTCTACAGCCAAGTCATGTCTCCCATGAAAATATTTACTATATGATAAGAATGAACAATATTCAAGATGCTTAAGGTGCTAGGGAAATGAAACACATAGCAGCAGCAGCTCCCACTTAAATAGGGCTTACTGTGTACAGAGTACAGGTCCTAGAGCTTTGGATGAACTGATTTAATTTTCACGGCAAATTCATGAGGTTACTACTATATATCCCATTTTACAGATGAGGGCTAAAACATCGAAAGGGTTAGTAACTTGCCAAGGTCATGAACTTGGTAAATCAAAGAGCCAAAATTAAAACCCAGACAATTTGACTTCATAACCCATGCTCTTAGCCAAGTAACAAAGTTTAACCAGGCTAGAGAGTAATACTTGGCCAATTGTCCCAAATATCTGAGACCAAACAATCTGGAGTCACTTTAGCTAGAATCTTCAATAGAGTGGCTAACATTACTGATATTATTTTATGCAATCTCCTTCCCTCCCGTCATTCCTTTACCCTTGATAATTTCATTTTAAGGAAAAGCGGCTAAAGTGGGTCCAAATCAATCACCATGCTTTAGTCAGAGACTAAAAAGGAATCATGATGTGAATTTTTCAATTTCTGTGATGTAAAGAGAACAGAACTTGGAGCCAGAAGTCTACCCTGCTTAATGGTATGAATTCTGGGCATCAATCACATGCAAAATGGGAATAGTGACACTATTTCACTGGGTTCTTGTGAGGATTACATGTGAGCAAGTGTAGAAAAAGCCCTCAAATTGATGGGGGGGCATGGCTCTATACAATAAAAAATTTTTAAATATTTGTTGAATATGAATTAGAAGGATTATAATAATAAAGTTAGAAAAATATCCTCTAATAATCAATAAAAAGATCAAAATTGATGAAAAGGAGAGAGTGCCAGTGTGTAAATGGAGAGAGATCAAGATTATGGGGGAGGAAATGATATTCTGTAGACACTAATACTCAAAAGGTACACTAGAATTCATTCATTCAGCAAATATTAATAAAACACCTACTGGTTCCTAGCAGTGGTCATGGCATTTGAGATTCATAGTGAACTAAACACACAGAATCTCTCTGCCATCTGACTCTGCCCACTCCAAAAGATTAATCCTTCTAAAGAACCATCATGATGGGTTATTTCCTTGTTTGAAAGTCTTAAATAGTTCTTTATTGTCTACTTAATAAATTCCAAGCCTCCTAACCTGTCATCCAATGTCTTTTATATTTTCTCGAGCTCAAAACATTTTTTCAGCTTAATTTCTTACTATTTCAACTTTTCCCCTACATGAACTCTAAAATGTTATTGTAAAAAAATAACATTTTAAAAAGACCAGGACATACGCATGGGCAAGGACTTCATGTCTAAAACACCAAAAGCAATGGCAACAAAAGCCAAAATTGCCAAATGGGATCTAATTAAACTAAAGAGCTTCTGCACAGCAAAAGAAACTACCATCAGAGTGAACAGGCAACCTACAGAATGGGAGAAAAATTTTGCAATCTACTCATCTGACAAAGGAGTAATATCCAGAATCTACACAGAGCTCAAACAAATTTACAAGAAAAAAAAACAAACAACCCCATCAACAAGTGGGCGAAGGATATGAACAGACACTTCTCAAAAGAAGACATGTATGCAGCCAAAAGACACATGAAAAAATGCTCATCCTCACTGGCCATCAGAAAAATGCAAATCAAAACCACAATGAGATATCATCTCACACCAGTTAGAATGGTGATCATGAAAAAGTCAGGAAACAACAGGTGCTGGAGAGGATGTGGAGAAATAGGAACACTTTTACACTGTTGGTGGGAATGTAAACTAGTTCAACCATTGTGGAAGACTGTGTGGCGATTCCTCAAGGATCTAGAACTAGAAATACCATTTGACCCAGCCATCCCATTACTGAGTATATACCCAAAGGATTATAAATTATGCTGCTATAAAGACACATGCACATGTATGTTTATTGCGGCACTACTCACAATAGCAAAGACTTGGAACCAACCCAAATGTCCATCAATGATAGACTGGATTAAGAAAATGTGGCACATATACACCATGGAATACTATGCAGCCATAAAAAGGATGAATTCACATCCTTTGTAGGGACATGGATGAAGCTGGAAACAATCATTCTTAGCAAACTATCGCAAGGACAAAAAACCAAACACCCCATGTTCTCACTCATAGGTAGGAATTGAACAGTGAGAACACTTGGACACAGGAAGGGGAACATCACACACCAGGGCCTGTCGTGGGGTGGGGGGAGTGGGGAGGGATAGCATTAGGAGATATACCTAATGTAAATGACAAGTTAATGGGTGCAGCACACCAACATGGCACATGTATACATATGTAACAAACCTGCACATTGTGTACATGTACCCTAGAACTTAAAGTATAAAAATAAAAAATAATAAAATTTTAAAATATTATTTTTAAACATAAAAAATAATATAAAAAGACTCTAGAACTGCTCTAGTTTTGGAATCAAAGTATATTTTAGTATAGCTGGGACATTTGAGAAGTTTGAGAAAGGAAGAATTGCAGATGACGGAACTGTGAAGGAAAATTGGACTCCAGCCAGATTATAAAGGACATTATATGCCACACTAAGAAGTCTCAGTTTGTTCATAAAGACAACTGAACACTGTTATAACCAAGAAGTGTTATGATCACGTCTGTGTTATTGAAAGGTAATTCTGGGGACAGTTGTAGGATGGATTTGAAGAGATGTCTGGTGGCATGAGAAGCAGCTAAGAGAATATTGCCATAATGATGAAAGATGGTCACAGCTAAATGAATAATGCAGCGGAGCTCATGGCACCAAGGGCCTTATTCCTAGGAAACATTTCAGAGCTATTATTAATAAGGTCAGAGACAGGTTGGCAGAATGGTTTAATAGTTATGTGGTTCTGGAATCAGACTGCCCTTGTCTCAGACCTACCTTGCCCACTTACTAGTTTATGACTTCTGTCAAGTTACCATATCTCTCTTACATTCATTTTCCTCATTTTTAATGTAGAGATAAATAGCACCTACCTCCAGAGATGCTATAAGAATTAAAGTCAATACTCCATACTGAGTTCTTGGTAACAAGCTGGCTAAGGAAGTGCTTTATGAATGTTAGCTATAAGCTGTAAAACATAGAGAGTCAGAAGCATCATTTCCTCCCAGCTTTGTGTGTCTTCGAATTTGTTGAGCATTCCTTATACTGTACATATATTGCATGTTTACCTTTATTGAACCATTCTTCATGCCATCTCTTTCAGTTCAATTTCCATCTGCTAAAATCCAACCTAATCCCAAGTCCTTGATTTAGTCATCTTTTAATTCCCAGTGCTTTAACACATTTTAGATTTCAATTAAATTTGGTCAAAGTTCTCTGAAAACCTCACCAAACATGTTTTTTTCACCCTCTGAACTTTCACAGGACTTCATATCATTCTTGACTCTTACCACAGATAATTTTGCATTTGAGGACTTAATGTATGTAACTAATCTCCCTTCATTGCTCTGTGAGACCCTTCCCCACTGCAATTCTTTTGGCGCTTTGCACCTAATTAGATTGGTCTCTTACAAGGTAAGTCTGAGCATAACTGTTTAATGATTCACTCACTTACACACTCAGTGACAAATAATTCAAAGGAAAACCATCAACTAGATTTTAAGCACCTTATTGCCCTAAACCGATTCTCCTTGTAGTCAATACTTACTTCTAATGTTTCATCATCCTGGAACCTGTTGCGGGAAAGCAGTCTGAAAGGTGTTCATTAAGTAATCTTGAATTCATACAATTTGGTCCTCTGTTGATTGCCCTTGGGCACTTCATTATTCTTACAAAACCTTTCCAAAAAGTAAAACTCAAATTTTCTCAATTTAAGATAATTTTAACTTTTAAGCAAACGTCGTGCTATAATTTAACAGAGATGATAGCTGTTTATCCTGATTGAGTCACATCACATTTCACTGTGTGGGCAGGCATCTGAATGTTTCACAAACAGCAGTTATGAAGGGTGTAAATATTGGTTGGCTTAACTTAGTTTAGAAACACAAGGCTGCTACGGCCAGTGAGCTAAACCACCACCACTGTTCCACTAAAATATTTTGGGTAGGGCTTTAAAATGTTTTGAGAGGGCAGCCAGCCAAACACATGTGCCATCCAGATTTCCAAGTCTAGGAGTGGAAAAGAGGGAAACCTGCCCAAGCATGCGCAGAGCAGAGAGCAACCCCACAGTCACTTCTTCTATGCTCTAGTGCTGTGCCCCTGCCTGGGCCCCTGGCAGCACACCCGTCCTGACTGCAGCCACTCCAGGCCCTGTGGCACACAACATTCACCCTGACATTATGCCAGAATCAGGCTGCCTCTGCCTGTCACCAGGGGCCAAAAGACAGGATTCCACTGCATCTGAAGCAAATGTTGTTGAGGCATGCCAGGAAAACTGTGAATCAGAGGCCAATTTGGGAAGCAAACCACCTCACAGATTTCTTGCTCAACCTAGGAACAAAACTCCTATCATTTGAAAGCATCAATACACACCTCCTTCATTCCAAAGACATCATAGTCATTCTGTATCTTATAACCTCTATTCTCCTACCCACAAGTGGTTGTTATATTTATTCATCAGACACACAAATAAGTATCTGCACACTGCATCCTACACCCCTTCCCAAGGGTATGCCTTATGGCACACAGAGGGCAAAAGCAATGTATCAGTCCCACTTCTACCAATCAGAAAACAGGCTATCCACATTCTTTTCCATGTAATAGAAACATGTGCCTCTGATCCAAAGACTTTTGGTTGATAGGACTCTCAGAATGCAAACATAAGTTTCAAATATTAATTAATAGAATGTGTAGTTAATTTAAAAATAAACAGTTAAAATCCAAACATATTAAAAGTCCAATTCAAATATAAATTTCATGCAAATCAAAAATTTGCACTCTCTAATTATTAAAACAGTAACATTTGTGTAGTCATTCAACATTTTTTCCAATGTACAATAAAATTTATAGGGTGATTTTACTGCCATCTGTACTTCTGCTTTTCTCCATCCAAATGGCAACCTTCTTTTCCCCAACCCCAACACCCAAAATCTCTTTGATGTTGGAATTCTTTTGCTGAAACCTACTAAAATTTGGATAACTGTTTGAAAAATTCAATATTCTCACAAAAAGACTACACTTATATTGCTCATGATAAAATAATTATGTGTGCATCAAAAGATAGACTGCTATCTAAATAAATACTTTTTAAAATGTGAGCATGATTCAATTTGATAAACATTAATTAACTTTACTATAGGTTGGTTCCAATGCTAGACATTATATATAATAAATATAAGCCCCCTCAACGAGCTTATAATCTAATGGGTAAAATAGATATTAAAATATCTAACTATAACCTAAAATGGAATAATGTAAGAACTAAAGTGAATTATAAACATGTTATAAGATTAAAATGGAAGGAACTATTCATCTTGATGAAGGGATTAAGATAATGTTTCATAAAGAAGTAGCACATGAGCACCTTGAAAGATGAGTAAGATTATGATAGAAAAGAGATAAAGAATCTTCTACTCTCTAAAACATCATACCTTAAAAGTACAAAGTGGGTGCAGAAACTCACAGATAGCGTGGAACGGCCAGAGGACGTGGCATGATTATGACCTTCAGCATTTATATGTTAGTTATTTACTACACATTCAGATGTCTCTATCTTGTGCCTGTTATATTCCAGGCAGAGTACCTGGCACTGAGGATTCAACAAGGGTTGAGATTTAGTCTTGCCTTCCTATATAGAGAGGATTTTGTAAAATTTCATTTTCGTAGGCAAAAAGAAGTTTGTGAAGGTTCTCATGGAAAGAGATGGATAAATGAGACTATGTTTTGAGAGCACTATCCTTTGAAAACACATCAAACAGATTGGAGGGACAAGACTGGAAACAGGAAGAGTTTCAAGTATCTTGGAGGACACTTACACTCTGCAGTGCTATTTTCTTCCTGGTAGAATTAAGGCCACCAGCAGTATTACCCAAGGCTTCTCTTCTCACTGTGACATGGAGAAATGATTTGCCAGATTGGTGAATTTCAAAGGAGAAACCAGGCATGTAGAGTTCTGTTCACCCCTCCTCCTGATCTCTTGGGAAAGCACCTGACCTTGGAGATCTGTTCTCCTCATCTTCTCCAGGCTGCAAGTTGTCCACAGCTGACTATAACTGGGTGGGTAAGGCTGGCTAATTCAAAAGTTTATATTTAGTAAAATTTGGAGATCTTTGCACATCAGAAAAGATTGTCTTCATATTTTTTATTTTATTTTTTTGAGATAGAGTCTCACTCTGTTGCCCAGACTGGAGTGCAGTGGTGCAATCTCGGGTCTCTGCAACCTCCACCTCCCAGGTTCAAGCAATTCTGGGACTGCAGGAGCATACCACCACGCCCAGCTAATTTTTTTGTATTTTTAGTAGAGACAGGGTTTCACCATGTTGGCCACGCTGGTCTCGAACTCCTGACCTCATGACCCGCCTGCCTCGGCCTCCCAAAGTGTTGGGATTACAGGCATGAGCCACCACGCCCAGTCCCTGTCCTCATATTTTTATACCTGCATAGTATTCCCTTTTTGGATGCATCTTAACATTACTGTTGGAAACAAGTTATTTGCAAGCTTTCCTATTATAAACAATACTGCAGTTTAATGACTTGTGCAGACCTCATTTCATATATTTATCCACTTATCTGTGATATAAGTACCTAGAAGGAAAGTCTATATACATTCACAATTTTAGTAGACATTGCTCAGTTGTCCTCCACATGGTTGGACTAATTTATGTACAGCAATATATGAGAGCCAATTTGCCCCACATTGCTTGCCATCCCAATATTTAGATTCTATTCAGGTTCCTCAGTTTATAGAAAATGTATTTTATAGAACATTTTCTAATCTTGGCACACTGTGAAAGTTAAAATTCTTCTTATTATGTATGACAATTCTCTGCCTAAACAATTCGTGAGGTTCTAAAATATAAAAACATTATGTGAACATCAAAGTGCATGGATCTCCTCACTTATTTAATTTTAATATTTTAAGATATATCTCAATATATGGAAAAACATACTCTGAGCTTCAATATAGTCAAATGTAACTTGACTTTAAAACAGATTTTGCTTTTCTGAATTGGAATTTGAAATGCCAAAATATCTATGTTGTACTCAGATGTAATGTTTATTACCACAGGTGTAATAACAAATGTAATCATTGTCAATTAAACAATTTTAAGATGTGTGATATGCAGGGAAATGGGCCAGATCTTGGGAATAGAAAGAAAAATAAGATAACTGTTACCCCCTGCCCTCAAAGTAATTACCATGCATTAATAATTACTACAGAATATAGTAAAAGACAACTTCCAAGTGGAGAATTATTTATTTCAACCAATGAAAAGCCTTTTTACCTATACAATACTACCTCTTATTAAAATACATCTAGGCCGGGCGCGGTGGCTCACACTTGTAATTCCAGCACTTTGGGAGGCCAAGGTGGGCAGATCACGAGGCCAGGAGATAAAGACCGTCCTGGCTAACACGGTGAAACCCTGTCTCTACTAAAAATACAAAAAATTAGCCGGGCGTGGTGGCAGGCGCCTGTAGTCCCAGCTACTCGGGAGGCTGAGGCAGGAGAATGGCATGAACCCGGGAGGCAGAGCTTGCAGTGAGCCGATATCGTGCCACTGCACTCCAGCCTGGGTGACAGTGCGAGATTCTGTCTCAAAAAAAATAAAATAAAATAAAAAATTAAAATAAAAAATAAATACACCTAATCCCTTTTGTTGTGAAATAAATTTATTTATGTTTGTTGTGAAAATCAGTTCTATTGGGTTAATATCTATTATTTGTGTTGTGAAGTTAATTTCTGTCCATGCAAAAGTATGATTCCAGATAATTACATTTATAATGCTACAAATTTTGGCAGAGTGGTCATCTCATATTTTCTTCCACTGGTCCATAAAAACTAAAATATTGCAGCTGACAATTATCCTACAATATCTAATTTTATATCCAAAATAACTTATTTACATTGTTGCTTTTTCCCCATAACTTTAAATGACCAGTCTTTTCTGAATGGACATCTTAGCTAAAAACATCTGATCATTTTATTGGGAAGAGCAGATAATAACTAATTCAGTAAAAAGTGAAAGTGTTCTACTTTTGCTTAACATGATAACTCTGGTCCCAGAACTTCTGAAAAAAACGCACTATGCAGTTTCATAACTAAGTCCTGTCCTCAAAATGAAAGATTGTAAGGAATATGATACATGTTTGAGTCTGTGTGGGAGACTTATAATGTTAGAAGAGTTCTTTTTTTCCATTCATATACGGGATTTAATTCCTCTTTCACCTAAAAGAGGAAGGACAGGGAACCTCAGCAGCCCAGAAAAAGCCACGTAGCCAGAGAGCAACATGGTGGAAAGAGAAGAACATGGGGCCAGGACAACCAGGTGCCAGCTTCAGCTCTGACAGCCAATGAGCCAAGGCAAATTACCAGGCACCCAGGAGAAACAGGTGTCAACCTCAGCTCTGACAGCCAATGAGCAGGGCAAATTACCTGCCAAATCTTCACTCATTTTCTCAGCTGTAAAGCTTCACCAGATGTTCTCTAAGACTTCCAGTTCTGATATTCTCATCTATATTCTGACATTTCCAACCTTCATCTTGTACTTCTTCTTCCCAAGAGAGCAGATGGGAAGATCAGAGAAGTATATCATATCTGAGTAGGAAAGAAGTCAATCGTGACTTTCAGTACCTTTTGGACACTCTAGTCCAGAAATGCTTCTGGTGGCAGAACAGTGGCTACGGAAAGAAAAAAATGCACTAGGAGACAATTATGCAAGCAAAAAATGCTTATTTCTTTCCTTCTCCAAATGTGAAAAACAAAAATGTGACTGAGTACTGTATGCTGTTGTAAGATTTTCCATTTATAGAGTCTTATAGTAATATTCATTCAAGTCCTAATTTTCCAAGGTTATTTTTAACCTTAGTAACAGTATGATTGTTCTACTTCACTATGGTAACCATATAACATCAATTTTCCAAGACAGCCTCAATTTTAATTGACTTGTCCCTAATTTAGACCAAATTTTAGACTTATCTCTTTTGTAAGTTTAGGGAATATGATTACCCACGTATTTAATTATCCCATCTGTGTCTCTCTTTCTTGATTACAATAACAAATTTGACATGAAAATAAAAGAGTAAGCAGAGACCCAGATTTTAATATTTCACATCTTTGTACTTGGCAAATGGTCTCACAAGCTGATATGGTGACAGAAGAGTTGGAGGCTCACAGAAAATCTACCCATTAAAGTAGACACAGATACTAGGAGATATTTGGCTACATTAACTAACCACACAGAGTTTAGAAGGCCTGGAAAAAAAAGTCAGGATTGTCTTATTTTTAGTGGCATTTTCAAGTGAAGATACTAGGGTCCCTGTCAGGGGAGAGAAGCCAACTAAGTTTAAGAAGCCAGAAAGGCTGACAGTTGTCTTCTGGGAGAAATATACAAGGGCCACAAGACCTTGGTAACCAGACTGAGGTCCCAGGTACTACACAGGAGTCCACATAGAAAAGAGAAAGAAGAGGGCAAAGGTTATCAGAAATGCCCAGTGCTGGATACAATGATATATGGAAGAAAGGAAAATGTTTATTACTTTTTTACATATTGACTATAGGCATCATGACACTGTGTTCCTAAATCCTTTAGTATACATGATCAAAATAAAAGTAGTTTTTAAACTTTGTTGTATTATATTCCTCTTTCAAAAAAAAAAACTGCTATAAGCTATGAAGGCTTTCAGAAAAAAATGCAAACACACAATATTGTACAGTTCATTTCAGGGGAATCACAGCTTCCCAGAAAGTCATCCACAGACTTCAATTCAAAACCTTTGGCAAACAGAGATAATGTCTTTTTAAGATAACCTAGGAGTCCAGTGCCTGCAAATGCCAAGGCTAGTTGGCAACTAAGAGTATTTGGGTAGCCCAGTGACTGCAGGAGACTCATTCTAGAACTGGGAGGATAATTAGTAAAGTCAGTCTCATGGGGAGCAGAAGTTGTCCTGTTTGGTCTAGAAAGTGGTGTAGGGCTTAGATTTGTGGTATGAAAATCAGCAGGCCTGGCTCTTGAAAGCTCAATCCGGCAAAGGCTGAGAAATGATGTGTTCGATGAGGTTGATGTAAACAAAAAACCTACTGCCTGTGCACCATGACCTACACTACAGACAAAAATAAAGTCGGGTTTTTCTAAGGGTCAAGCATGAATAGTAAAGGTCAGAGAAGAGGGTTCTGCTAATGGCATTTGGCAAAAGGTAAAAGAAAGAAAGAAAGAAAGATGGTGACCAGATGTTCTCTATTCAGAATATGTAAAAGGGAAATTACATTACAGTAGTTGGAATTCAAGTTATATAAAAGGAAAATCTTCCATCCAGTGAACTTTGTAAAGCATGAGACCTAGTTACTGATGGACAGACACTACTATTCTCCTTCCATGAATTATTCAAAAATAGAACAGATATTTGTGTGTTTTTAGAGATTTGAATATAAAGTTTCCAGAAACAAAAGTTCAGGTCGGGCATTCATGGAGATATTCAAATTCCTTGAAAGACTGACATATCCATCTATTTGATATTTATTTCATTATAAAAATGTTTATAATTATTTTTAAATCCATTGAATTCCTCTAATCTGACACTTCACCCAAACTTTTCCATAAAAAATTACTGAGAATAAGAATTGCTTGATGTAATTCACAATCAATATAATCATGTGGATTCCATTCAGCATCTTTAGTGTTCTTATTAATTCTAATTAACTTGTATTAAGAACAATTAATACTGAAACCATCAAGCTGTTGCCATCAAGTTATGTATCCCTAATTGAAATTATATTTTTAAGCAAAATGATTCTGATATCTACATACATATGTTGAAAATAATATCCTAAGTAAGTACACTCTGGAAAACTATGCAGAAAATAATGGAAAAGTAAACACAAAAGATGTTCTGGAAAGACTGTTAGAAAAGTAATGAGATTTACAGATTGACTAAAACAACAGAAAAACCTCCAAAGAATATTTGACATTTGGTCAGTCAGTCAGAGGAGAGTAGGCAGTTGGTCAGGAAAAATGTGAATCATAAAAGTCTATCTCTTCCATTATACAATGCATATGACTCAGATGTCTGTTAGCTCGTTCTTGGTCTCAAACCTAAAGTCAGCAACTGCTTTATTTATTTGGCTTCATGACCCAGATTAGATTTCCTGTTCTTTCAACTTGTAATACGTGTAGCTCACACTCACACAGAATTTGGGGTAGAGTGTAATGATCCTCCCATCCATTCACACCATCTTTTATTTTGGCCAGTTGCTGGGGCAAAATTGCCATGTCTATCACCTACAGCAGAAATTTGGTCTTCCAGCCAAATATTAGGAAGCACAGTAGTGACTGCTATGGCAACAGACTAAACAGACCATCTAAAAGGTAGTTGGAAGAAGAAGTAAGCTATTCCAAATACAGAGAGGTAGGAAAGTTTAAATTTCTCAAATCCTAAAATATGAAAACCAAGAGCATATACGTCATAGTTATGGCAATCTTGATGAAAATATAAATAATTATTTTCTATTATTGTTTTATCAATATTACTTTCTAAGAATTTGTTAAGTGATTTAATCTCAGCTTCTAATGAGCTACAAATTCAAAAGAAAATTTCAAAATAATAACGCTTTTCCAAAGTTTCCAAATGCTGACTCCTTAAATAAGATTACACACAAATAATTTGAAATGATTTCATTCCTTTTGAGTTGTTCCCATCTAGCCTTCCAGTTGAAAAGAAAAATATTAGCAGCACCAAATATAAGCAACAAAGGAAGAAACCCTTTCCTTTCCTACCTTCAGCTTTTTTCTCTGTCCAAACCCTACCTTCAGTTTTTTTCTCTGAAAGCTTTTACTTTTCTTGGTCCTTCCATTATAAACAAACACACACACAGACACACACACATACATGCACACACACACACTACCTTACCAACTTTTTATCAGGACAAAGTTTTTTTAGTCACTTGTACAAAAGAATAAGATGATTGCCTGCTGTATTTGTGGGGTTGGCTGAAACTTTAAAACTGATCATGAAGAGAAACAGCATTTATGGTTCACCGACTAGTTCTCTAAAACAGTGAATCTAAGCCCTGTCTGGCTCAGTCTTCTTTACAAAAAATATTTTTTTAACATTCTTGTACTATCATGAAATTTTCAGAACATATAACTTACACACATACCTAATTTTAAATCCCTATATTGTTCTAATTACATAAAAACAATATAATCTAATTAATCCCCATATTGTTCTAATAAGAAATTTAAAAGGAATTTAAAATAAAATAAGTATTTCAATATTCGATGCTCAACCATGATGACACTAGATGATGGGGAATAATAAGATTCTCATTATCAACCAATATGGATTTATAATAACTAGGACAATATTCATCTGGTTATTGCAGATGCATTTCAATATTCAACATCTAGATATAAAAACTAAATTATTATGGTCAGATTAAATGTATGTCCCAGTTGCATTCCAGAGAAATTTATTACATATTAAAACTATTCAGAAAATAGTTGGTGTTTGCATATGTAATGAAGTTGTTCCTATGCTCAAATAATTACAAATGGATTTTTCACTTACATGAATGACTGGCAAGACCTTCAGTCAAGCAGGACATAGGATAATTCTACCCTGCATTCCAGGAAATCAAGCATCTCCAGTTTCCAGCCACTTGATGTCGTTTCAATTGTTTTAACAAATAAAATGCTCTCAAAAACATCCAAAATTCCCCTAGAGAGAAGTACCCCATCCTCCACCACCAACCTTGAGAATCACAGGTCTAGAGGGAGATAGCTGGGCAACTTTAAACCCATATTGGATGTAAGGTGGGACATGAAGTGTTTCCTTTGGGGAGATTATAACAGAATATATGTGTGCCATTATAAATACAGTCATGTACTGCATAATACTTTAGTCAACAGTAGACAATATATACAATGGTAGTCCCATATGTTTATAATGGAACTGAAAACTTCCTATTACCTAGTGACGTAGCTTTCCTAACATTGTGGTACAACTCATTACTCACATGTTTGTGGTGATTCTGGTGAAATAAATCTACTATGCTGCCAGTCACATAAAAGTGTAGAGTAATGCCCTAGGTCTTCACATTCACTCACCACTCACTCACTCAGAGCAATTTCTAGTGCTGCAACCTCCATTTATGGTACATGCCCAATACAGGTGTACCTTTTTAAATCTTTTATATCATATTTGTTACTATACCTTTTCTATGTTTAGATAGATTTAGATACACAAATACATACCATTGTGTTACAGTTGCCTAGAGTATTCAGTACAGTAACATGCTGTAAGGTTTGTATCCTACGTGTGCAGTAAGATATACTATCTAGGTTTGTCTAAGTACACTCTTTGATATTTGCACAGAAGAAATCACCTAATGAAGCATTTCTCCAAATATATCTCCATCATTAAGTGACACATAACTATACTTTCAAGTTCAAAGAATTGGCATATGCAAACTATGCTCTCTGACTATAAAGAAAATAAATCAAAAGTCAATAACAAAGATAAGTTTTAAATTAAGCATGTTCTCTGACTATAAAGAAAATAAATTGAAAGTCAATAACAAAGATAAGTTTTAAATTAAGTATGTAAAAAATCAATTGCATTCTTACATACTAGCTACAAACGGCTAAAAAATACGTATGTAAGATACAATTTATAATAGCAAAAATACAAAGAATGAAAGAAAATATAACAAAATGTGTAAAAGAAGTCCAAGAGGCATATTATAAAATTTTATTGAAATTCATTAAAGAAAATCTAAATAATTGAAAACATTTAGTATGGATATTCAAAGGAAAATGATATTTTGACCATGTCTGTTTTCAAGTGACATAAATGTGTAACATCAAATGATACACTATGCAGTCATGAAAATGAATAAACTACAGCTTTTTGAAGCAACATAGATAAATCTTAAAAACAACATGTTTATAGAAAGAAGGGAAATTCTAAAGCATGTATACTGTCTGATTATATTTATAGTAAACTCAAAAACAGGAAAAACTAAACTGTATTGTTTAGGGATGCATACATGATGGTAAAACCATAAAGAAAAGCAAAGAGACAGTTACAGTAAATCAGAATGGTGGTTAACTCTAGAGGGAAACAGACAGTGTATAATCACGAATAGCTTCAATAAGATAAATATATATGCAACCCAATAAAAAATAGGCAAGATATATGAATCCTTGGACTCATAAAAAACAGTAAAATTTAAATTTTAAGTTATTTCATAGTAAAACTGAAAAGACAAAAATCTTAAAAGCAATCAAAAAGAAAAGACAGATGACATACAAAGAACATTTATCACAAAATAACCTATTCAGAGTACTGAGGAAAAATATTGCCTAAAGAGAAATCTCCACTTAGCTAAATTATTGCACAAGTTGAAGTGTAAAAGAAAAATTTCAGAAAACGACCTACTGGAAAATTGATCTTTTACTTAAGCAACCACAGTGGTACCGAGGAATATGTAAGATTGGTACCAGTTGCTTGAGCATGGTAAGGGAGCAGGCAGAGAGCCTCTTCAGAAAAGTTGGAAAGGGCCAAAGGTTACAAAAATCCCTGGGGGACCAAGATCATATAAAAACACTAATTCAAAATGAACCAGAGACCTAAGTATTGTAAGAACAAAACTACAAAACTCTTGGAAGGAAGCATAAGAGTAAATCATTGTGACCTTAGATTAGGCAATTTCTTATGTGACATCAAAAGAACAATCAGCAAAAGAAAAAAATAGATTTACCAGATTAACATAAACTTGGTGCCTTACAACAACAGATATTTATTCTCACAGTTTGGAAGGCTAGAAGTCCAAAACCAAGGTGTCAGCGGAGCCATATTCTCTCCGAAGAGTCAAAGGAGCCCCCTTCCTTGACTCTCTTTAGCTTGCCAGCAACCCTTTGTGTTCTTAACTTGTAGACACAGCCTTCCAATCTCCATCATCAAATGACGTTCTCCATGTGTGTTCTGTATTCAAATTTTTCTTTTCTTAGAAAGACACCAGTCACTGGATTAGGGCCCATTCTAATCCAGTAAGACCTCATCTCAACTTAATTACATCTTCAAAGACCTTGCTTCTAAATGTGGTTACATTCAAAAGTACCTGGAGTTAAGACCTCAACAAATCTTTTACAGGACATAATACAACCTTCCGGAATCTCAACTTTGATAAAAATAATTTCACCAAAGAAGATATACAAATACCTAATAAATGTATAAAAAGTGCTCATTATCATTAGCCACCAGGAAATCAAAATCACAATGTAATACCACTTAACACTCAGAGAAGGGGCTAGACTCATAAAACAAACAAAAAACAGGTATTGGTGAGGAAGTGAAGAAACTGAAACTCTCTCATACACTGCTAGAAGGAATGTAAAATGTTGTAGCCACTTCGAAAAACAGTTTGGCATTTCCCCAAATAGTTAATCATAGAGTGACCATATGACCCAAATATTCCACTGTTATATAAATGAAAACATATGTTTACACAAAAGCTTGTACACCAAACTTTATATCACAATTATTAATAATAGCTAAAAGGTGAAAACAAGCCAAATGTCCATAAACTGATGAGTGGATAAATATTCATGTGGTATATCCATGCAAGGGAATATTATTCAGCCATAAAAAAAGACGTGAAATAGGCTGGGCGTGGTGGCTGATGTCTGTAATCCCAGCACTTTGGTAGGCAGAGATGGGCTGATCATGAGGTCAGGAATTAGAGACCAGCCTGACCAACATGGTGAAACCCTGTCTCCACTAAAAATACAAAAATTAGTGGGGCGTGGTGGTGCACACCTGTAATCTCAGCTACTGAAGAGGCTGAGGCAGGAGAATTGCCTGAACCTGGGAGGCGGAGGTTACAGTGAGCCGAGATTGTGCCACTGCACTCCAGCCTGGATGACAGAGCAAGACTTCATCTCAAAAAAAAAAAAAGATATGAAATATAGATATATGCAACCACATGGATGACCCTTAAAAACTAAGTGCAAGAACCCTGAAGACACAAAAGGCCACATATTGTATGATTCTAAATCTACGAAGTGTCCAAAATAGGCAAATATCTAGATACAGAAAGTAAATTAGTGGTTGTTAGAGGCAGGAATGAGGGGAAAATAGGGAATGACTGCTCATGAGAATAGGGTGTGTTTTGGGGATGGGGTGATGAAAATATTCTAAAATTACATATTAGGATGCTTGAACTCTGTGAATATATGAAAAAATACTGAATTATACACTTTAAAGAGGTGAATTTATGGTATATGAGTTATACCTCAAAAGATGTTATAAAAGATATGTTAAAATACTGCTTCAAAAGCACTTTCTGTCACTAGGTAGTCAAATGAAATATATAGATAATCTATGACGAGTCATTCTACTCCCAGGTATATATATATGCAAAAATTCTTGGACAGTTAACATAAAATCTCTAAAAGTATTTGTTATATTAATGAAAATAAATACTATATTAAAACAAATACATATATAATATTAATAAAATGATAAATGAATTGATAAAAAGCATTGGGCTATGAAAACAAAAAGAATATATAATATAATGCCAAGAATCTTATGGTGGTGGGTTTGGTTGGCCTATTTGATTTGATAGAGTTATTTTCATAGTTGGCCAAATGACTTTTAGTAAACCACTTATTTTTTACCCTAAAAGCATTTCTGTAAATATAAATATAATGTAAGACACACATTGCCTGCATCCATACTCTTGCCTTGGTAGGAGTCAGATGAAGTATACAGATAATCTATGACCAGCCTAGAAGGTAAATTTTTCCAAAAATTCTTAGACTGTTACATAAAATCTCTAAAAATATTTATTATAGTGTAATATGTAGTACTGGCAAGTTGGAGGCAACCTGGGTGTTCATCGCTATATATTTGCTTACTAAAAATACAATCACAGAACATTCATTTTGCAAAAACACATACAAATGAAAAGGAACATGCTAAATGCATTTTTTAAATAATTGCCTAAGAAGAAGAAAATAGGAGCAATAAATATAGGAATAAAAGAGAACTAATTATTTTCATGTAACGTACCCATCATTTTTAAAAAGCAATAGAATAAGAAGGCCAGGAAATTGAGGAATGAGGATACTGAATGTGGAGCACAGTGGGGTTGATGCCTGAGACTGGACTTTTACATGCTCCTGGAGACATGATTCACAAAGGCAGGCTGACTCCTACCAAGTCCAGAGTAGATGCAGGCAATGTGTGTCTTACATTATATTTATATTTACAGAAAAGCTTTTAGGGTCAAACATAAGTGGTTTACTAAAAGTCATTTGGCCAACTATGAAAATAAATCAAGTAGGCCAACCAAACCCACCACCAAAATATTCTTGGCATATATTATATATTCTTGTTGGTTTCATAGCCCAGTGCTTTTTTATCAATCCATTTATCCTTTCATTAAATATTTTTATACATTATGATTCCTTCTGTATTATCTTTATTGACTATTTAATACAAAGATGCATCTCCAGATATGTGGGCTTTATATGTTTCCCTATCCCAAAGTGGCATTAAAAATTATGTTATCCACTGTCTTTTTACATTCAGTAAATAGTATTCAGACAGAGTTCTGGTTTTATTTGTTCCCATACCCTTTGAGTCACAGTACTTTTGAAATAAATTTTAAAAGGAAGTTCTTCATTAGTATGAACTCTTTGTTTAGTCAGAATCACAATCACCAAACTAAGAGTTCTAAGAAAATTGGCATTGTTTCCACAAGAAACAAATGGTATCACTCCATTTTTAAGATATAACACTCTCTTCTCTTTGGATAAAACATTTTGTTGCCTAAAATTGTCAGTAGTTCCAGCACCATTTCTCTGGCTAACTGAATATGTGGCAGAAGTTTAAATTGTTTCCAGACCTCATTCTATTTTTATATTAGTCATCAGAACAAATTCTATTCAGCATACTCTTCCCTCAGAAACAATTTTTCAGACAAACACCCTACATCTGAGAAGTAAGAAGCAATTGGAATTGGCATTCAGAGAAAATCCATGTTTAACAACTGCAGATTTGCTGCTAATGAATAGTTAAAAATAAATGAAGTTTCTTAACTGTTAAGTAGACATATACAAGACAATATGCTTTTTCTAGGAATGAACTATAAAGAATACACAAAAAAGCACTTCATCTTTTGGCCAAAAGGTAAAAATCACCTCTTTTTAACAAACAATATTTAGAAAATATGCCACTATTAGTGTCTATTTTGTATCAATTAAACTCTTTATTAAAATAATATATCTCTTACATAAAGCTACATATTAGAAAAGATGGAGAAGTTGTGTATCTTTTGGTCAAGAAGACAATTTTACATAAATCAGATTTGAGTGTTAGATCCAGCTTTGCTATTCAGCAGTTGCTTAACCTTTCAAAGACTTTGAAACATAAGGATAATAAATAAGATGATCACGTGTGTCTCTAAAACTTTGTAATACTCTGAAACCAAAATCAAGCCTTATCTTAAGGAAATGCAATGAGAGATTCCATAGAATTGGTCCATTACCATTACCAATTCCAGTACTTAACCATTTTCAATGCCAGGAAATTCATCTTAGCCAATCTAAATCTTAAGCCTTTCTCATAATTCTTTCCATTATGTGATTAGAAAACAGAGGGTTATTTTCCCTTGTATGGAAAAAAATTAATTCTATTCTTGAATATAGCTAATAAATTATTCCTCACATTTTCTTCTCCAGATTGAATAGTCCCAAACATTCCTTCAAAAATCTCAATTTCCCAGAACTTCCAATACTATATTGGGCATCGTTGTCTTGTGGCGGTTTTCAAAGGAAATGCTTCCAGCTTTTGCGCATTCAGTATGATGTTGGCTGTCGGTTTGTCATAAATAGCTCTTATTATTTTGAGATATATTCCAACAATCTCTAGTTTATTGCGAGTTTTTAGGATGAAGGAGCGTTGAATTTTATTGAAGGGCTTTTCTGCATCTATTGAGATAATCATGTGGTTTTTGTCGTTGGTTCTATTTAAAATGTGATGGATTATGTTTATTGATTTGTGTATGTGGAACCAGCCTTGGATCCCAGGGATGAAGCGACTTGATCATGGTGGATAAGCTTTTTGATGTGTTGATGGATTTGGTTTGCCAGTATTTTATTGAGGATTTTCGCATCAATGTTGATCAGGGCTATTGGCCTGAAATGTTCTTTTTTTGTTGTGTCTCTGCCAGGTTTTAATATAAGGATGATGCTGGCCTCATAAAATGAGTTAGGGAGGATTCCCTCTTTTTCTACTGTTTGGAATGGTTTCAGAAGGAATGGTACCAGCTCCTCTTTGTACCTCTGGTAGAATTCAGCTGTCAATCCATCTGGTCCTGGGCTTTTTTGTAGGTAGGCCATTAATTACTGCTTCAACTTCAGAACTTGTTATTGGTCTATTCAGGGATTCAACTTCTTCCTGGTTGAGACTTAGGAGGGTGTAAGTGTCCAGGAATTTATCCATTTCTTCTAGATTTTCTAGTTTACTTGCATAGAGGTGTTTATAGTATTCTCTGACGGTAGTTTGTATTTCTGTGGGATCGGTGGTGATATCCCCTTTATCATTTTTTATTGCGTCTTTTGATTCTTCTCCCTTTTCTTCTTTATAAGTCTGGCTGGCATTCTATCTATTTTATTGATCTTTTCAAAAAACCAGCTCCTGGATTCATTGATTTTTTTGAACCATTTTTCGTGTCTCGATCTCTTTCAGTTCTGCTCTGATCATAGTTATTTCTTGTCTTCTGCTAGCTTTTGAATTTGTTTGCTCCTGCTTCTCTAGTTCTTTTAATTGTGATGTTAGGGTGTCGATTTTACATCTTTCCTGCTTTCTCTTGTGGGCTATAAATTTCCCTCTACACACTGCTTTGAATGTGTCCCAGAGATTCTGGTACATTGTGTCTTTGTTCTCACTGGTTTCAAAGAACTTATTTCGTTTCTGCCTTAATTTCATTATTTACCCAGTAGTCATTCAGGAGCATGTTGTTCAGTTTTCATGTAGTTGTGAGGTTTTGAGTGAGTTTCTTAATCCTGAGTTCTAATTTGATTGCACTGTGGTCTGACAGACTGTTTGTTATGACTTCCGTTCTTTTGCGTTTGCTGAAGAGTGTTTTACTTCCAGTTATGTGGTCAAGGCAATCAGACAAGAGAAAGAAATAAAGCGTATTCAAATAGGAAGTGAGGATGTCAAATTGTCTCTGTTTGCAGATGACATGATTGTACATTTAGAAAACCCCACTGTCTCAGTCCAAAATCTCCTTAAGCTGATGAGCAACTTCAGCAAAGTCTCAGGATACAAAATCAATGTGAAAAAATCACAAGCATTCCTATACACCAATAATCAACAAACAGAGAGCCAAATCATGAGTGAACTCTCATTCACAATTGCTACAAAGAGAATAAAAAACCTAGGAATACAACTTATGAGGGATGTGAAGGACATCTTCCAGGAGAACTACAAATCACTGCTCAAGGAAATAAGAGAGGACACAAACAAATGGAAAAACATTCCATGCTCATGGATAGGAAGAATCAATATTGTGAAAATGGCCATACCGCCCAAAGTAATTTATAGATTCAGTGCTATCCCCATCAAGCTACCATGGACTTTCTTCACAGAATTACAAAAAAACTACTTTAAATTTCATATGGAACTAAATAACAGCCCGTATCATCAAGACAATCCTAAGCAAAAAGAACAAAGCTGGAGCCATCACACTACCTGACTTCAAACTGTACTACAAGGGTACAGTAACCAAAACAGCATGGTACTAGTACCAATGCAGATATATAGACCAATGGAACAGAACAGAGACCTCAGAAATAATGCCACACATCTACAACCATCTGACCTTTGACAAACCTGACAAAAACAAGCAATGGGGAAAGGATTCCCTATTTAATAAATGATGTTGGGAAAACTGGCTAGCCATATGCAGAAAACTGAAACTGGACCACTTCCTTATACCATATACAAAAATTAACTCAAGATAGATTAAAGACTTAAATGTTAAGACCTAAAACCATAAAAACCCCAGAAGAAAAGCTAGACAATACCATTCAGGACACAGGCATGAGCAAAGACTTCATGACTAAAACACCAAAAGCAATGGCAACAAAAGCCAAAATTGATAAATGGGATCTAATTAAACTACAGAGCTTCTGCATAACAAAAGAAACTGTCATCAGAGTGAACAGGCAACCTACAGAATGGGAGAAAATTTTTGCAATCTATCCATCTGACAAAGGGCTAATATCCAGAATCTACAAGGAACTTAAACAAACTTACAAGAAAAAAACAAACAACCCCATCAAAAAGTGGGCAAAGGATATGAACAGACACTTCTCAAAAGAAGACATTTATGTGGCCAACAAACATATTAAAAAAGGCTCATCATCACTGGTCGTTAGAGAAATGCAAATCGAAACCACAATGAGATACCATCTTACGCTAGTTAGAATGGCGATCATTAAAAAGTCAGGAAACAACAGATGCTGGAGAGGATTGTGGAGATATAGGAACGCTTTTACACGGTTGGTGGGAGTGTAAATTAGTTCAACCATTGTGCAAGATAGTGTGGTGATTCCTCAAGGATCTAGAACCAGAAATACCATTTGACCCAGCAATCCCATTACTGGGCATATACCCAAAGGATTATAAATCATTCTACTATAAAGACACATGCACACGTATGTTTATTGCAGCACTGTTCACAATAGCAAAGACTTAGAACCAACCCAAATACCCATCAATGACAGACTGGATAAGGAAAATGTGGCACATATATACACCATAGAATACTATGCATCCATAAAAATGGATGAGTTCATGTCCTTTGCAGGGCCACGGATGAAGCTGGAAACCATCATTCTCAGCAAGATAACAGAGGAGCAGAAAACCAAATACCACATGTTCTCACTCATAAGTAGGAGTTGAACAATGAGAACACATGGACACAGGGAGGGGAACATCACACATCAGGGCCTGTCAAGGGGTGGAGGGCTAGGGGAGGGATAGCGTTAGGAGAAATACCTAATGTAGATGATGAATTGATGAGTGCAGCAAACCACCATGGCACATGTATACCTATGTAACAAACCTGCATGTTCTGCACATGTATCCCAGAACTTAAAGTATAATTTTTTTTTAAAAAATCTCCATTTCCAACTATTTAGAAACAATTTCCAACTACTCATGTAGTGGATTTCCTGTGATTATACTCAAGTTTTTTAGATTTTAGCTCTGGATCTCAAAACCAGACAATGAAATTCATGAAAGCTCTGAGGAGAGGTGAGTGTTATTCTCCACCAGGTTGTGGACATGGATAAGTAACACAGATATTTCAGAAATGAAGAAAACCTTTACTCCTTGTATAGCATGACCACCAATTTTGTGAAATGATCACAACTTTCTCTTTGCCAAAAATGTCTTAGGAAATGACTGGGTGGTTCTCCTCTACCATCCACAAACTAAGAAGAAGTTACAAATAGCTCTTCTTTATAGTATTCTAAGGAAAGACAGATTTCAAACTAGATAGATCAAAACACTGGTTATTTTCTGATCCCTAACAATATATGATGCTTTTGTATGTCAAGTCTCAGATAAAATCATATTTATATGATGGAAAGCATTATGATGGCAGAAAGGATAGAAAGCTTTGAATGTGTGAGATCTGACTCAAAATTTATCACTTACTATCATGTGACAGCCTATGTGCTTTCCATAGCTTACCACTTGATTTCTCTGGGCATTACTTTCCTCAATGCACTTAAGAGGAATGAGCTATCACTTCACACCTATTAGAATAGGTATTATCAAAAATACAAAAGAAAAGTGTTAACAGGGATGTGGAGAAAAGGGAGCCCTGGTACACTGTTGGTAAAAATGTAAATTAATACAGTTATTATTAAAAAAATGAAGGTTCACCAAAAAATTAAAAATAGAACTACCATATGATCCAGTAATCTCACTACTGAATATATAGCCAAAGGAAATAAAATCAGTATGTTGATGAGCTATCTACACTCTCATGTTCATTCCAGGATTATTCACAATAGACAAGACATGGAATCAGCCTAAGTGTTCATCAAGTAAGGGAAAGAATGGATAAAGAAAATATGGTATATATACACAATGGAATACTATTCAGCTCTAAAAAGAGAAGAGAATCTTGTCATTTGCAACAATACAGATGAACCTTGAGGACATTTTACTAAGTAAGCCAGGCACAGAAAGACAAATATCATGGGATCTTACTTATATATGAAATATGAAAAAGTTGAAGTCATGGAAGCAGAGGGTAGAATGATGATTACCAGAATTTGGGGAGCCAGGGGAATTGGGAAGATATTGATGAAAGCACACAAAATTTGACATAGGGAGAAGGAGTAAGTTTGAGAGATCTATTGCATAACATGGTGACTACAGTTATTAGCTATGTATTGTATACCTGAAAATCATGGAGAGCAATTTTAAGCGTTCTTACCACAAAAAAAGATAACAATGTGAGGTAATGCACATGTTAAATAGCTTGATTTAGCTGTTCTACAATGTATACATATTTCAAAACATCGTTTTATATACCACAAATATATATAATTTTGTCAATAAAAATCTTTTTTAAAATAATGATAGATACTTCCTAAGATTGTTATAAAATTCTAATAAGATAAATAAGGTATAACCCAGATATACAGTATCCTTTTATCTACTCAGCCTAACTCTGGTACGACACTGATAGAAAATTAAACTCCTTCACAAGCATCCACAGAAAATCCATTTATAGCAAGCATATTGTACTTTGGGTATTTTTACTGAAGATTTACGAAGTCTGAGGGGGTCACATCACACAACACATAGCATTTCACTTATAGTTCTCCATATGTTTTGTCCACAAGTTCTGTCTTCTAACCTTGTGTTCAGCCTTACAAACGCTCCTTTCCTTCCTCTGGCATCCCCCTCACAGCCTGAATTGTCCCACCCTTGGTTACATGAACAATTCAGCCCAGCCTCAGCTTCTGCGCTAAAAACACAGACCTTTCTCTAGCAAAGTGGTCAGCAAATTACAGAACACACTGGAGAATTATAGCTAACTTGGCTTTTTTTCTACCACATAAGCAAAGAATTTTCTTGATAAAGTGCTTAATGAAAGTTACTTTTTTTCATTCATTCCTGTGGGAAATTGTACCAAAGAGAATTAGTATTTCATGCCAAAGGCAAAAAAAATAACAAATATTGAATAATGATATATTTTTATCTTTATACTTTTGTTTTCTAGCTTTACAATTTATTGTTTCAAATATTTCTAGTGTTCATGGTTAACCTACTCAGTAATAAAAAATAAAATATAATGCATTGATACTCTTCAATGCAAGACCTGTGGGCAATAGTTGAATGAGCACAATTTTCATTGTTTTAGTTTGTGTATAATTATTTTTATCTTTAATCTTTTTCTTTACTTGTGAAATTCCACTTTTTGCTCTGCTTGGTGACTTAATTATTTCTAGAAAAAAGGATCCTTAACTGGAAAAGCTCTTTGAGGATTTTAGTTCCTTTGGCTATAGTAAATCAAGCATGAGCCATATATCAGTGAAGCTTACTGAAGCTCTGAGATGATTAACAGAAATACAGTTTTTCGATTTACTTATCTTTCTATCACATGCCTTGCCTACTTTTGCATAGAAGTTATTAATTATATTGTATGATATTTAATTCTTAGACTACCTAATTTTAAATGTTAGCAAAGCATTTTTATTAGCATTAAATGATCCTCATAAAAGGAAAATGCTACCTTCTAAATTTCTGTGGCATAGTTATCTCATTTGCCATTTGGGCATCTTTTTTCAAAATAGCATTATTTATAAGTAAATGTATATATAAAAATCGAAACATGGAGTATCTTTTTAATTACATTAGTTTTCTTTCTTTCCTTTTTTTTTTTTTTTTTCTTTGAGATGGAGTCTTGCTCTGTTGCACAGGCTGGAGTGCAATGGCACAATTTCAGTTCACTGCAACCTCCACCTTCTGGGTAAGTGATTCTTCTGCCTCAGCCTCTCCAGTAGCTGGGATTACAGGCATGCGCCACCACGCTGGCTAATTTTTGTATTTTTAGTAGAGATGGGCTTTCACCATATTGGCCAGGCTGGTCTCGAACTTCTGACCTCGTGATCTGCCCGCCTCAGCCTCCCAAAGTGCTGGGATTACAGGCATGAGCCACTGCACCCGGCCTAATTACATTACTTTTCAAATAAAAGAGAATGTTTTCTTCTAAAATTCCAATCTTCTGGAATTAATGCTACTATCCATAATTTGGAGGCAAATCTTACAGATTACTATTAGTTTACTCTGTTTTGATTTTTAAACCTTCCTTTCTAAATACCCCCCAACTAATTTGTTAACTGAAAATACATAAAAATACAGAAAGCTTTTTCCAAATAACACTATTCTTTTCGATTGTTTGTAACAACCCAACATCATATGCCAATTGATTCAGTGCATGAAGTTTAAAATTATGAAATTTTCACTTTTTTAGGTCAAAATTAGCTGAATATCAGCAATTTAATATGGTTTAGACTAATAACTATCTTTCTGTCCCAGAAGCAAAATATTGATACATATTTCTTCCTATCAGTTACACAACAAAGCTGCTAGGAAATTTTGGTAATCTGTCTCACACACACTACACAGAATGCTTATGATTTCAAATTTTTATCTCATCAACCAAGTTCTACATTTGTTTTCTCCAAATTAGGCGGTGTGTACTCTGAGAACAGAGTTGAAGATGATTGTGTTAGGGCTTTTATTCACTATGTGTAATAACCACCACATGCTATTTAATGTCATATACTTACTGGATTACATGTCTGCTGAGATGTCTTAGCCCCTGTTGCTCACTTACAGTAAATTGTGTCCTGTGAGGTTAAGGGCATAGAAAAATCTGGGAAGTTTTTCCTGGTTTTATGAATGACATCAGATTTCCAAAAGACTGCTAAATATGTGCCGGAGTTTTCAAGTACATGCTGACCATATTGCATAAAATTATTGTCCGATTGCCACATTTAAATTTTCCGTAGGAATTGCTCAGTTATGAGTCACATTACATAAGTTTGACTCACTTAAGGCTCTAGCATTTTAGAAATCTACCTTATAAAAAAATATATTTAAACAAGTTGGAATATTTCTATATTGTTTTCTGAAAAATAGCATCAGAACTTAGATTTAATATATTTTTAAAACCTTAGATTTATTTTCTCTTTTGCAATGATGTATTATTTCATACCTTCTGGTAGTTTTCAAAACTTTTGAGTTCTCATCTCATTTCTCTTGGATCTATCACTTAAACTTCCTGCTCAATTGCCATAAATTCTGTCTAAAAAATAAGATCTTAATTTATTAGCATTTAGTTTTCTTATTTTGCTAATTTAGAAAAGGCATATTTCATGAATGCTCATCATTGTAGCCTAAATTGATTTTTGGAGTAAAACAGATCTGCATTTGAATCTCCGCTATGCCATGCATCAACTATAAAACTTTGGGGACATTATTTTGCCACTCCATTTTCTCATTTGTGTGATGAAGATCATAAAAATTATATGTAGAAATGAAACTAGGCAACATATAAAATACATAATTTGGGGACCAAACTATACTAAGTGATGAATAAAATCACTAATTATTAATAGCATTAATATTGTTTACCCAAAATCCAAAACAAGAAGCCCTCTGACCATAGGTCTTTTAATTATCTAAGGACTATATACAAATGTAAGCCAATCAAAATGTTCTTAACATGACCCCAAGATTCATGGAAGCTCATCAGAAAATTAAGGTAAATCAAGTAAGCAAAAACAAGTATGGCTTGTTTCATAAAATAACAGGTTGAAAACGCAAAGGCTGGGTTAATTATTACCTGCGAGTTCAGGTCAATCACCATAAATTCTTGCCGCTCTCTATACCCCTTAAGAGCCAAACATCACAGACATCACAAAGGCATATCTAGCCATTTTTCCTAGACTTAAGAATCAGGGGATGCAGGAGTCTTTTCAGGTTATAGTTTGCGAAGACACTAGGTTTTAGAAACAAGAAAAGCCCTGCAAGCCACAAAGTATACAGGGATTCTACGGACACACAATATATTTTTAAATAAAATCAAAGTATATTGTTCCATATTGTCATCAGATACAGATACTCATAGATCCAATGTCTTCATCAGAGACTCACTAAAAATATTCTAAGAGAATAGCCAGTTGTCAATGCCTCTATGTATTACTTGACAAAATACACTGGGCAAAACAGTGGTGATCTGCAAGTCCCCTTTGGCAGTATATGCATTTGGGTTTGGTAGTCAGGGACTTTCTTTTCCCTTCAGGAAAAATTGAAATCTATTTTTCCTGGGTTGGAAAAAGGTCAATAGTGCCCCCAGAAACGTTACCTTTACTATTAAGTATAAAAGGTTTTTTTCTAGGAAAATAAATAGTCCCACTGCCAGAATGCCAGCAGCTGACACTGAAAGTTCAGGCAGGAACAAGAAACCACAGAAACCTTGGAGATGCACTGCTAAGTCGCTACAAAACAACTTTAGGGAATATTTTCTACTACATTTCTTGTAAATCACAATCTGATAGTGTTTTTCTTATATTCCTTCTCTTGATAAGCTGAACCAGATATTCCACATCTGGTCAGACACTGGGTAGTAGCTAGTTTCAGGAAAAAATATTTTACTTCCATTGGAAAATTAAAACTTTTTTAATTTCTGGAAAATTAATTAAGTATTTCTCAATTACGGTAGAGATTTTCATCTTATTGGTTTTTATCCAGGAAATTTTGGTGGAGGATAGTGAATGGAATTACCTTCTTGCTTGGTTAATAATTGAGAACATTCAGTCAGTCAGTCAAGAAAACGTATGGTATATCAGCAATCTGCAAAGCATACTTCTTGGAAGAAACAGAAAATTAAACATCATAAGTCAGAAACCATGTTTTCAAATAGTTTTTAGAATTTTTTCTTTGCCTTTACTCTTAAATCCATTATAAAGAGTCTAACATTAGATTTTGCTTATATCCTGTTTGGCACACTCTGAGCTTTCAATCTGAATTCTTTCATTTTTCTTTGGTTCTCGAAAATCCCATGTAATTACTTCTTGAAATATTTTTATTTCTTCTTTTCTTTTTTCTCTCTCTAGGACTGCTCTTAGATACTGATACTTCTTTTGTTCTCCATATCACTGAACTATTTTCTCATCATTCTATTACTTTATTCTAATGCCTTCTGGGAGAGTTCACTGACCTAATATTTTAGCTCATTACTTCTTTAGTTGTATCTACTTTTTGGTTTATTATTTTGGCAGTCATGTTTTCATAACTATCATCTCTAATTGGTCCCTATTCATAAGAGTTTATTTTCACCCTATATTTTGATTACATTTCTTTAGATCTCTGAAAATACCTATTATACTTGTTTTCAATTACTTTTATCTGTTTAATTTGCTCTTCCTCTATAATGTGTTATTCAAGAAAACAACAACATCAAGAAATATGAATATCCTTAAATTAAATGCACTACCTTTGTTTTCCAACTCTATTTTAATTTTATATTTTAAAAATCCTAGTTTAAAAAGTAAAAGAACACAAGGAAGATGAGAAGGAAAGTAAGAATAAGACAATCTAGCATACCCTACTATGGCAAGAACTTGATAAAGAAAAGGGAAGGAATATATACTGAAGAAAGATAAGTATTCAAGATAAAAGGAATGGCAATAATTAAGCTTATAAAGTGAGAGTTAAAAAAAAGAAACACAGACTTCTAGATGATAGCAAAGAGAAATCTAAATGACAGATATTTTAGAAAAGAAACCTATGTCATATTAATAGAAAAACAATCATTTTCAATTGGGTGGTATACAAAAGTTGGATAGATAGTTATAGATATTGATATAGATATACACAATGTTGGCCAAAATCTTTACAGGGAAGATATCATTTTTGTAAAAAAAAAAAAAAAAAAAAAAAAAAAAAAAAAAAAATCAGACCAGCCACAAACACTTTCAGACCAGACATCAAACCTAATTTTTAAAAACTAAATCAAAACAAAATTTAAAAGTTAAAGATGTATTATTTTTATAGCTAGAGTATTATATGATGGTTTATTTTTTAAAGTCTACAAAAATTGCTGAATTGAACTTTTGTCATTGCAAGTGTACCAGGATGCAATGTCTAAAATAATTTACAAGAACAAGACAGTTAGGAAGATATACTACTGGGCAAGAGAAAACTTGAAATTATTTATAAATAGATTTGACGCAAAAGTTTATTCAAATGAAAACTACTATAAACTGAGTATCTGTGCCCCCTCAAAATTCAAATGTTGAAATCTAATCCCCAGTGTGGTGGTATTTAGAGGTGGGGCCTTTGGGAGGTCGTTAGGTCATGAGGGTGGAGCCCTCATGAATAAAATTAGTGCCCTTATAGAAGAGACCTGAGAGAGCTCTCTCATCCATTCAAGCATGTAAAGTTACAGAGAGAAGACAGCTGTCTATGATCCAAGAAGGAGACCCTCACCAGAAACCAAATTTGCTTCCATGATCTTGTACTTCCCAACCTCCAGAACTGTGAGAAACAAATTTTTGTTGTGTATAAGTCATTCAGTTTATCTTATTTTGTTATGGAAGCCTAAATGAACTAAGACAAATTTAAATTAGCTATTTTAATTTAAGCTTATCATTCCAGCACAGATTTTCTTTTCCCTGAACTTTCATGATCCATGTTCTTTCCTACAATAATTTAATAATTTCATTTAAACATTTTGCAGCATTTATTTTGCTATACTATAAATACCCCGTTAAGCTCCACTCTTGTAGGCATAGGTGCTTCTACTTCCTACTATGCTTGAAATTACTGTGTAAACTCTCTAAATCCATTTTTTGTCTTATTTCTTTCTTACATTTTGCAAAATATGAAGGAATATACAATAAGAATTTGCATTATACAGGTCTTTAGTGATAAGTCATAAAAAAACAAAGCAGGAGACCTAGAGTATGACTTGTTTCAGATAATTTTCTAATTCATTATAGCCCCAAAATGAGTATCTCCAATGTTGTTTCAATCATTTCCATATTTTCCAGGACAAGGTATATACATTTTACATTTGGGCAAATACTGTGAAATATTTCTTATATTGAATAAGTCAAATAGATCAACTGAGGTTCACAGCCTTAATAACTTCTATGCATCTTAGGGATAAGACCCAAGCAAACAATTTCCCAGCAAGAATACAATTCTCAATCAAGAAGAAGCAACTATTTTACTTTGGATTCACCTGAACTCTTCCACTTAAGAAAGCACAGGATTATACTATTCTAATACTATTCAATAAATATTAGGTCAGTGCAAAAGTTATTGTAGTTTTTGCCATTGAAAGTAACAGCAAAAACCGCAATAACTTTTGCACCAATCTAATATATTATTTTTCTTATGTAATGCATAAAAGTGAATTTTTAACAATGTATTTGCACATTGTGTGGTTAATTTGCATTATTTACCATAAATTTGAATATTCATTATATCTCTTAATCTTTAAAAAATTCTATGAGATTGTCAGAGTGGATTTTTTATTATTATTTCCATTTTACAAATGAAAACCTAAAACGTAACTAAATCAAGTGCTATGCTCCCTGTAATATAACTAGTAAATGGTGGAATTGGGCAAGATGTCTAAACAGAAATTAGATTGAATGTCAAAACAGTTCATCATAAGCAGTAAGAGTTTAAAGAACTTGGACTTAATGCATCAAACCACTGACCCAAAAATGCCACATGGTTATGAATAATTAGGAGAGAACCATGGCTGTGTGGCCTGCCTAGTGTAAAATTGCAATGAATGGAGCTGCTTATATGAGTAATAGACTTTGAGTTTACTGGATATTTAACAGACAGTGTCTCAAAAAGTCAGACTCTCCAAATAGTGACAAAAGAAGAATAATATGGCAGTTGTCACCAATTCATCTTCATGTTTGATTCATGAGGCAAAGAAATCTTTTGATTAATAACCACTCTCTATGATCAGAATGATTGCCAGTAATAACATCTCTAAAAGCAGTAAGTTCAACTGTCTTTAAAAAATTAATTCATTTAACAAATATTTACTGTGTACTACAAGCAGGACTACTCTAAGGAGATATAGCAATGTATGAAACAAAGTCCCTGATCTTTCAGACTTATATTCCTCTGATAGCATCAATAAGTAAGAAACTAATAAGTACATAAGGGCCATTAACAAGAGTAAATTCTTTACACATCAGAGGCAGGAATTGGAAACCTACACTATGAAACATATTAATATTCCCATTATAGGCTGGGCGCACTGGCTCATGCCTGTAATCCCAGCACTTTGGGAGGCCGAGAAGGGTGGATCACCTGAGGTCAGGAGTTCAAGACCAGCCTGGCTAACATGGCAAAACCCCCTCTCTACCAAAAAATACAAAAATTAGCCAGGTGTGGTCGCGGGCACCTGTAATCCCAGCTGCTCAGGAGGCTGAGGCAGGGAAATTGCTAGAACCCTGGAGGCAGAGGTTGCAGTGAACCAAGATCACGCCACTGTGCTCCAGCCTTGGCAACAGAGCAAGACTCCATCTCAAGTATATATATATATCCATTATTAATAATCAAAGCATAAAAATATAACAAAGAAAGATTAAATAAAATTTGATTACATAATTTCTATGCCTCTATGCTAGCATTTTATTCAGCTCTAGAAATATATAGCATATTATCATGTATTTAAAATATTCGAATTGTTTCCCAGTGACTGGAATGTTAGTGCAAAGGTAAAATGTTGCTAAACATTTCAAAAGAAGCATGATAGTATAAAACAAGTAGAAACGCTGGAAATAAGAACCATTAATTTCATTCCTGTATCTTCCAGCTTCTTCTCTGATGCAGTCACTTGCTCCCAAATGTTGCACTTGTAATACTGAAATAATAAAACTGATCAGAGTAAAGAAATTTATTAGGCAGAGAGGCTAACAGAAGACACACTAACAATAAGAAATTTCATATGACAACATACAAAATTAGTCTGTGTTCATCTTTAGTATATGTAAATGAAATATATTCATTTTAGCATACCACTTATACACATGTTGCCTTCCATTCTTGTTTTATACTGTCTGTCTACATTGATGCCTGGGTTCATCTTTTTTAGGTCATTGATTTTGATCTGTGAGTAGAATATTGAGCACAAGAGATTAGAACAAGTGGGTGGGATCAAACTAAATTGCTAGGTTCAATAGAGCTTTTGTGCCTCACGATCTTTAACACTCTAGAAATACTTAAATTCTAGGATAAATTCAAAATATTTACTATAGGTGCTAAAAATAACATGTATCATATTTTCTGTTAAAATCAACTTCAAGAATATAAAAGACTACTATTATACCCCCAATTAGGAACATAAGCAACATTCAATCGCTGTCTACTCAATTTAACAAATATATAAATTTCCTCCTGTGGCAACAAAATAGGTAAGTATTTTTAGTTAAATATGAAGGGATAAAGAGCTATGGAGTCTTCATGTGGGGAAATATAGTACTGAATTAGTAAATGCTGTTGACTTGTTTGAGAATAAAGAGGAAGGAAAGAGGAAGAAAGGGAGGAAAGAAGGAAAGAAGAGGGGGAGAAAAAAGGGAAGAAGGAGAGAAGATAAAGAGAAAATGAACCAGGGAAGGAAAGGACAACAAAGGCACCAAAGGAGAAAAGACAAAATTGAAAGAAAAGAGAAAACGATACCCTATGCAATTTTTTTGAAAGAGCAAAAAGTGAGCTTAACTCAATCTCTGTGGTCTTCCTCCCAAGAACTCATAACCTCAGTCTAATCACGAGACAAAAATAAAACAAATACTAATTGAACAATTCTATGGGACATCTGACTAGTACTTCTCAAAACTATAAAGATCATCAAAAACAGGGAAAATCTGAGAATGTCACAGTCAAAAGGAACCTAAGAAAATCTGATGACTACATGTAATGTGGTATCTCAGATGAGATCTTGAAACAAAAAAAAAGGGGGATTTTAGGAAAAAACTAAGGAAATTTGAATCAAGTATGAACTTATTTAATAATAAAACATCAATATTGGTTCATTAATTGTGACAAATGTGCCGTGTTAATAAAAGACATTAAATATAGAGGAAATTAGGTGTGGGATATATGGAAACTACTATCTTTACAAATCTTCCATAAGTTAAATTGAATAATTCTAAAATTAGAAGTTTATTTTTAAAATATGAGCCTAAAATTCACTCTACCAACTTCAAAAAATACCACATGAATCCAGAGTTGGTCTCTAATCTGAACCACATTCACCATTAATTTGGAAATATGTACTAAAATTACATGTTACAAAAAATAATGCTGCTTAGCCTAACTAGTCAGAATCAGAATCAAGTTTCTTAGAACAGATGGCAAGAAACCATTCGGGTCATGAATAAGCATACTGATATTTATTGATTTTATATGCTTATATCATACATTGCTTATATCATATATATGATATGCTTATGTCATATATTGATATTTATAGTTTTTTCAAAGCAAAATAGGTAACAGTTGGAAAACAAAAGTGTTTTAATTCTAATTATCAAATATTCCTAATCAATGACCACTTTTATGTTTAATATGGCAGCCAAATATAGCCAGTTCTTGCAAACTCAAGTATATTAGTCTATTCTCACACTGCGATCAAGAACTACCTAAGACTGAGAAATTTATGAAGAAAAGAGGTATAATTGATTCACAGTTCCTCAGGCTATACAGGAAGCATGGCTGGGAGGCCTCAGGAAACTTACAATCATGGCAGAAGGTGAAGGGGAAGCAAACACATCTGACTACGGCAGAGCAAGAGAGACAGAGAGAAGGGGGAAGTGCTACACACTTTTAAACAACCAGATCTCATGAGAACTCCATCACAAGAACAGCAAGGGGGAAGTCCGCCCCCATGATTGAATCACTTCCCACCAGGCCCCTCCTACAATTCATGGGGGGATTACAATTCAACATGAGATATGGGTGGGGACACAGAGACAAACCACATCACCAAGTATTGACTGACTAATACAGAGTATATGTTGCTTAACAACAGGGATATTTTCTTAGAAATGCACATGTAGGTGATTTTGATACTGTGAAAACATACAGTGTACTTATACAAATGTAGATAGTATAGCCTACTACACGCATAGGCTGTAGGGTATAGCCCATTGCTCTGACCACTGTTGTTCATGCAGTCCATTGTTGGCTACTGTTCATGCCTTGTTATGTGGCACATGACTATATAAGATATGCTTGGATAACAAGTACTTTGCTGGGGTGTTTTATTACTTGATATGGGGTAATTCTTGTTGTTATTGTTTTTTATTTTATGAATTCCCTTCCTCTATGACATCCATATGGACACCCCTGAGTCAGCCTTCATTGTACTACTTTGTGAGCATGCACATGGTGTGTGTGTGTGTGTGTGTGTGTGTGTGTGTGTGTGTGTGTGTGTGTGTGAGACTAGAAAAGAGTTCTCTTGAGGCTATATTCTTTAAGAAGGAAGAAAGATAAAAACACAGAGCAAGGCAGTATGAACCCCTCTGCTTGTTCCTGCCCCCGAATGTGAGCATATTCTTCTGAGACAGGCCACTGTGACAAAAGTTGGCACTGTTCCCCTAATGCCAGACCATATTTCAAAACTTTCCCCAAGGCTTGACAAATCACAATTCTATTTTACCTGTTAAAGCCCTGAACCCACCAATACCTAAACATTGCTCCTAATTCCAGGACCTGCACCTCCAGAGAAAGTTAAGACAATCTGAAAAGGCCCCCTGAATTCTGACTAATAATAACCTACATCTACAGTGCAATTTCCCATCTGCATTATTTCATTGGTTGCTCACAAAAATCTCATAAGATGAGCAAGGCAAGAAATGTTTATTTTATAGAAAGAGAAAACTGAAGTTGAGATGAAATAGCTGATTTCCAGAAGGTCACATACCACAGCTACTACGGCGGAACAAGCAAGATCCCAGGTCATCTAACTTGATATTTTCCCACTAGCAGCTCTGCTTCTGATCAGGAACAATATCAAAGGCATAATTTCTGACTGATAAAAGTGGTCGTTTAAAGTAAAAGGCAAGCTTTTAAAGATAATGTATCCCTGAAGAGATGCCTTTGATAAACTAAAATGTGCTTTAGATATTAATTTCTCTGTTTTCTATAATATTTTTGCATTTTTATCTCTTATTAATTATAACCATGAAGCAAATGAGTGGCCAGATGAGGCATGAGTACTTGTGGTTGCACAAATCATTTAGGATGCTTATCTCGTCAAGTTTTCCCAATAAGCACATCTTGGATCAATATCATAATATCACATTTGACAAATGTCTCTGACACTACCTTATTCCACCAAGCAGCTATTGTTTAATTATACTTTGAAATTAAGTGCCTGGATTCTCTGGGTGGCCTAAGGGTACCTCTAGAAAAGCTCATACGTGGTTGAAAAAAAAAAAAAAAAAAAAGACTGAAGACAAGAGAGTACTAAATTGACATAGGCAGGTCAGATTGCACAGTTTGGCATCACGTTTAAGAAATTATAGTCAAGTGGCTTTTAGGTGCATCCTAACTGTCCATTTTCAAGTGGTACTTTTGCCAAACACCAGATCACTAGGGCTGTATTAAAAAGTTCAAATAGCACACTCAAATTTGAAACTATAGATATTATTTTTTTCTAGTTTTTCAGCTGGCACACATGAAAAGCACTTTTGAGCACCAAAAGAAAATGAAGAAATAACTTACAGTGAATGGAAAATGTTAGGAAAGCAAGGGCTAGACAATTCTATGAGTCACTACTAAGATAGCTAAAGGGATGGGGATTCCAGTCCACTCATTAAAGTGTGGGTTGAAGTGTTGCTTTATTTTTCAAGAATCTCCATGGGAGGTACTTGGAGGGAAAAACGGGAGGTGGTCAGACTTTACTACAGACAGAAAAGGCCTATCTTAAGAGTAGTGAGATACAGGCATAAGTGGAAGACATGCCACAGCACAGAAGAGACATACAGTCTTAAATGGTTTTAAGAGATTTTATGGCACTATTTCAAAACTGAATTAAATGCTTAAAAGAATTCTTCTAAATGAGCAAAATGTAGTTTTTAAATTATTTTAATTTACTTCCCAATTCATAAATACAATATGAAATTAGTTTTGTCTGTGATGTTAAAATCTTAGAATGTCTATTTTTAACAACAGAGAAAAATATTCTAACATAGGAAATAATTTTAGATTCATAAGTTCCTTTGTAGGAAGAAATTTTTACCTATCATTCTTTCAAAAATCAGAAGCAAAATGTCAGAAGCAAAAAAAAACTTAAGAATGAACATCTACTTTGTGGATATTAATTTAGAGTAATATCATAGTATCTATTACCTATCTCCTGGGAAAGATATGGTTTATACTTTTGAGACAATCTGCCCAAATTTAAGAAGTATCAGTTGCATCCCTGAGAAGCCATGGAATGCAGTAGTTAAGAACACAGAACAAATCCTGGTTCTGTCACATAGTAGCTTAAAATCTCAGAGTTCCATATTAAAATAAAAAAAAAATAGTACCAATTGAGAGTTATTTTTGACCGAAGTAAAATAGCATCTGTGAAGTACTTGGCACATAATCAATGGTAGTTATCATTAAAGGTATAAAATTTTTTTACGAAAAATTTATTTACAAAAAGTCTAATGAATGAATGACAGAATAAAAAATGTTATTTCCAATTTTGTTACTGACCACTGAGATATGGGCACGGAAGTAGCACAAGCACAATGGACACAGGATCAGCGACTTGGAAGGTGGGGAGGTTGGGGAAAGATGTAATGATGTATGAGTGAAAAAGCCCCTTCTCTATTCAGTTCAACAAATATTTGATGAGCTCCCACTATAATCCCAGTCATCTCAAAAGATGCCTATCACTTCCTTTAAGAGGCTACTCCTGATGGTGAGACAAGACTTGTACCCATGGAACAAGGGAATATATGATGAGGTACTAAAATTAGTAGTAGTATAAGGATTATGCAGTGACTACTTACTAACAAACCATGTTAAATTACAAGATTTAGAGCAATACGCATATAAAACCAGCTGCAAAAATCATTGTAATTAATCTTCTTAAAATAATCTAAAAATGTTATATTCTACTAGTCTGCCTAGAAAAGAAATAAAATCCTGACTTCTTTTTGTTACTTTATTTTAGACATCTAGTTTTTAAAATTAAGCAGAAATCCACTTTGGTTTTATCCATCTGAATGTTAAATGTAATATTTATCTCTTAATGTCTCACACATTTCAAAAACTTATGGTTATATTTCACCCTTTATGTGCCCAAACTATTCAAGGATTTCCAGAGTTGTGTATTACATACAAGCAAAAAACAAAGAGCAACAGCACTGGAGAATTCAACAGATGACAAGAACAGCTACACTAAAAAAAAGATCAGAAAAGAAAGTATGCCACCTGCTGTTTATGGAATGAAAAGAGGTCCCACATTAAGTATCTGAATACACGAGTCAAAGCCAGAAAAAAAAAGACGTTTGGGCTTCTCTCTGCTTTCCTAGATCCTGATTTCAGCATGTTATAACAAGTTTATAACCATGCATATGTTAACTAAAGTTATTGCAAACAAGTCTAGTCTTTGTCTTTCTCCTGCACATTATAAAGGTATTAGGGTTTTTTTCTATCTACTTGTGTTGACCTCATTTGACTTGTTAAGTCCCTGAAAGTAAAGAATGATGTATTTTCTTAAGTATGATTGTATAGTTTTAAAAAGCACTACAAGCAGTATCAGGCAGTCAGTAATGTGATGACTATGAATAATCATACATCAACAAATTGTATAGCCTAGAAGAAATAAATTCCTAGACACATACAACCTACCAAGACTGAATAATAAAGAAATAGAAAATCCAAACAGATGAATAATGAGTAAAGAGATTAAACCAGTAATGAAAAGTTTTCCATGAAAGAAAAGCCTAGAGCCTCGTGGCTTCACTGCTTTTACCAAACGTTTAAGAACAAATACCTATCCTTCTCAATTTCTCTAAAAAAAATTGGACAAAAAAGAATACTTCAAAATGCAATTTATGAGGCCAGCGTTATCCTGATACCAAAGCCAGACAAAGACACTACAAGAAAAGAAAATTACAGGCCAGTATCCCTGTAAAAATTCAAAATCCTCAACAAAATGCTAATAAACACATTCCACAGCATGTTAAAGGGATCATTCACCATGACCAACAGGAATTTATCTATGGGATCCAAGGATGTTCAAAAAATGAAGATCAATAAATGTGATATGCCACATTAACACAATGAATGACTAAAATCATATGATCATCTCAATAGATGCAGAAAAAGCATTTGACAAAATTCAACATCCATTTCACTGAAAGTTTCAACAAATTAGGCATAAAAGAAATGTACCTCGACATGGCTGGGCACGGTAGCTCACACTTGTAATCCCAGCACTTTGGGAGGCTGAGGTGAGCAGATCACCTGAGGTCAGGAGTTCGAAACCAGCCTGGCCAACATGGCGAAACCCTGTCTCTACTAAAAATACAAAAATTAGCTGGGCGTGGTGGCGTACACCTGTAATCCCAGCTACTCGGGAGGCTGAGGCAGGAGAATCACCTGAACCTGGGAGGTGGAGGTTGCAGTGAGCAAAGATTGTGCCACTGCACTCCAGCCTGGGCATCCAATCAAGACTCTATCTAAAAAAAAGAAAAGAAAAGAAATCTACCTCAGAACAATAAAAATCATATATGACAGGCTCACTACTAACATCGTACTCAATCATGAAAAGCTGAAAGCTTTTTCTCCAAGATCAGGAACACGACAAGGATGCCCACTCTTACCATTTCTATTCAACATAGTACTAAAAGTTCTAACAAGAGCATTTGTCAAGAAAAAAACGTTAAAGTGATTCAAATTGGAAAGAGAGAAGTTAAATCATTCCTGTTTGCAGAAAACATGATCTTATATATTTTTAAAAATCTAGACTCCACTGAAAAAGCTGCTAGAAAAAACAAATTCAGTAAAGTTGCAAAATACAAAATAAACATAAACATATTAGTAGTATTTCTGAAAACCTAGGTTTGTAAACCTAGTATTTCTGATTGATTTTATTCAATCAATCCAGCCTCATTTATATTAGCTACCAAAGTAATAAAATACTTAGAAATAAACTTAACCAAGGAGGTGAAAGACCTGAACAGAAATATTTTGTGTTCATGGATTGTAAGAATTACAATGTCCATGCTACCCAAAGTGATCTACAGATTCAACACAATCCCTATCAAAAGTTCAATGACATTTTTCAAAGACATTTCTAGAAATCCTAAAATTCATAAGGAACCACAAAAGACCTCAAAAAGCCAAAGCAATCTTGAGCAAAAAGAATGAAATTGGAGGCATCACACTACCTGACTTCAAAATATACTACAAAGCTATACTAATCAAAACAGCATGGTACTGGCATAAACACAGCCACATAAACCAAAGGAACAGAATAGAGATTCCAGAAATAAATCCATGCACTTATAGTCAATAGATTTTCAACAAAGGTGCCAAGAACACACAATGAGAACATCTAGGTTTGTGTAAGCACACGCTATGATGTTTGAATGACACAATCACCTAAAAATGTATTTCTTAGAAAATGTCTCCATCCTTAAGCAACATATGACTGTACAACATTTAAAATTCAGCAATGAATAATTTGACAAAGAAGTCTGAAAAGGAATTTTCTGAAAGAAACCAAGAGTGTAGGGTCATGGCACCCAAAGGAGCATTTGCTGAGATGGACAATGCCCAGTAATGTAGAATGCTGCTGAGTAGTCAAATAGGTTGAAGACGTAAATTATACATTGGGTTTTGTGACTTAGAGATAAATAGAGCAAGAGTTATTTGAGGTAGACTTGTTAGCAAAATAACCAGATTAGAGTGAATCAAGGGGTGAATTTGCCATGAAAAAGAGAGATAACACATGTACACAACTTTTTCAAGTTTACCTGATGAAGGATTTACTGAAGGGAGAAAGTAAGATAGAAATATTGGAGGATTTTTGTTAATATACACACACACACACACACATTATTATATATAGGGAAAGGAAACCTCAAATACATTTTAGAAGCAGGTATGTTAGACATAACAAATATATGAATGGTACAATATCTCAAGACAAGGGAAAATATCTCTGCTTGTAAGAAAGGAGAACTTGATGAATTAAGAAGGCCATCAGAAATGTAAAAATTTTGAAAGAATGTCTTCATTGTAGGTTCTAAAATACTGGGCCTCATTCTTGGAGATAGGCATATATTAGTAAATTTAAAATGTTTCAAAGTTTTCTATACTGGTCTTCTTTATGTCAAGAAGTTATAACATTATCTCAGAGACACATCCAATTAAAATTTCAGAATATTTAACTAATACATTTAAGAACTCTCTTTTAAGGAAAGTCATAGTGACTTTTATCTAACTCCCATAGATTGATTCCATAAATCTCAATAAACATTTTGATTTTATGCACTTTGGGTATAGTTAGTCTTCTCACTTAAGAGATTTAAATAGATGCAAGTATCCTAATAGATATCTTTATATCCACTCAATAGAGGCTGAAAGGTTAAAGTTTCGCTGCTGGTTTCTGAATCAGGGTTATTAGCTCTACAATCTTAACTATATCCTGGCAAGAAACAGAAAACCATTTTGCTACACGTTATTTCACCATTCACTAATTCCTACAATTTCTTAAGAATAAAATGACAAATTCATAAAATTGTGAGACTCATTTTCATTTTTTCGGTTTTACACCCTTATACTTGAAATTGATTATTTCATTCCTGGCATCTTTCCTCACAACTTTATTAGGACATTAGGTTAAGTTTTTTTACATAAATTTTATCATGGATAAATTCTTTCAGAGTAGGTGTTACTTTCATGGCAGAAGTACTTCAGACATACCATACAATGTGGTGGTTACAAACCACATTTGGAAATTATGACTCACTCTCGTCATCAGAGCTTGAATTTTTATATCTGGGTAAAATTTTTTCTCATTTTATACTACAGAAAATTTTTCTGCTATTTTTTCCTGTGGAAAATTAAGCTCTTTGTTTTAAAAAAAACTTGCTATATTCTATACTGGTTTGTTCCATTTCTAGGATTATACTGAAAATGTACTAATTTAGCATCTTTGATGTATCTTCTGTAGAAACCTATCTGGATATTTTTTGATTTTCTCTATGTTATAAAAATAGAGAGTCTAATTCCAAGGAATCCATGCACTCATTTTATTATGTGATCATAATTAACACCCCAGAAGGAAATCACTTTAAGCAATGGATAGCTCCAACCCTTATGAAATGGAATTTTGCATTTCCCTAGAGAGAAAAACAGTAGTCTACTCCAACCCAAGAAACTCCACTAAGTGATCTGATTCTTGGGAACTGGGTAAACTAATTTGATATCATTGTCAATGTATACCATGGGTAGATGAAGCCACATATATTGTATGGAAGACCACAGCTTATTAGTTGATAATTTACTTTTGAAGCGAGAAAAAAATCTACTTAGGAAAATTGGCTCATGATTAATATCTATTTTAGGTAAGAAATTATCTAAGAGCTAAACTGAAACTATAAGGAAGATATCTTACCCTTACACCTTGACACTGGCCATTTTCCTGCTTCCAAAGGTTGAGGGCTTTACTGGTTAGAGCCTGCGTGCACTGTGCAGAAGTCAGACCAGAAATGCTTGAGAATTAATACTCCCATGGGAGCAGTTCTCAACTGGTGACTAATGGGAGTTGGTACATAAACATCCCAGTAAACTTTTCCCTCAGCTAGGATAAGTCTGAAGTATTCTACTGTATCCCCCAGAATTTTCCAGTAGGATAAAACAAGTGGTAACTGGTTTAACAATACACTATTATCTGACTGTCTGCGTCTCCCCAGAATTGTGTTGAAATCCTAACCCACAAGGTTAGGATTAGGAGGTGGAACCTTTAAGAGGGAATTAAGTCATGAAGGTGAAGCCCTCATGATAAGGATTAGTACTTTTATAAAAGAGACCCCAGAGAGCTAGCTATCCCCTTCAGCCACATGAGAACAGGCAAAAAGACAGTTGTCCATGAACCCATAAGCCAGCCCTCACCAGACACTGAATTTACTGGTGCCTTTTCTTAGACTTCCCAGCCTTTGGAACTGTGAAAACTAAATTTCTATTGATTCAAAGCAACCCAGAGGGCCAGGCGCGGTGGCTCACACCTGTAATCCCAGCACTTTGGGAGGCTGAGGCGGGCGGATCACGAGGTCAGGAGATCGAAACCATCCTGGCTTACACGGTGAAACCCCATCTCTACTAAACAAAATACAAAAAATTAGCCAGGCGTGGTGGCAGGCGCCTGTAGTCCCAGCTACTGGGGAGGCTGAAGCAGGAGAATGGCGTGAACCTGGGAAGCAGAGCTTGCAGTGAGCTGAGATCATGCCACTGCACTCCAGCCTGGGCAACAGAGCGAGACTCCGTCTCAAAAAAAAAAAAAAATTGCAACCCAGGTTATAGTAGTCTATTAAAGCAGCCTGAACAGGCTGACAGCACCCTATTGCTTTCCTCCCCTTCAGTGTCTCACTCCCTTACAAGTGTTTCCTGGAATCGGCATTCAAACTTGCACTATCAACCTTGTTTCCAGGTCTGCTGTTCAGGGAACGTAAAATAAAATGAAAGCTATTTAATATTTTCTTCCTCCAGTTTTGAAAACTGTATTTATATAGCCTGTGTCAGCTGGCCCTGTGAAAATATATGTACTATATAATGAGGCAGAAACAGTCACATCACATTTACCTTAATCAACTCTATTTGATTAGAGTTGATTAGAGGAGGAAAAATCTGATGCCTTTTTTAGTTATTTCAGAGACTTTATTATATTCCTAATAACCTGTTATTCTTGGAATTTATCACATTTGTCAGTGCAATCAAATATTCTTAACATAATCACTTTCTAAAATGGAATTCATCTTTTAAGTAGAATATACTCATAAAAACTCATTTGAAAATTTCAAAGCAATAGCCAATAAATTTTCATTATGTACTGGGCACTTTAAATGTTTGCCAAGAGAAGAGCTAAAGCTATATTGCAATTATGTTTTCATTTCTACAAAGATACCCTTAAATATCTATGAATAAAAATATGTCTTCCACATTTTTGGCCTCAATTAACAAATTACACACTCTTTTTTGTTTTGTTTTTTGGCACAGAGTCTTGCTCTGTCACAGAGGCTGGAGTGCAGTGACACAATCATGGCTCACTGCAGCCTCAATCTCCTGGGCTTAAGTAATCCTCTGATCCTCCCACCTCAGCATCCTGAGTAGCTGGGCTACAGGTACCTACCACCATGCCTAGCTAATTATTTTTAATTTTTCTGTAGAGACAGGGTCTCACTTTATTGCCCAGACTGGATTTGAACTCCTGGGCTCAAGAGATCCTCTTGCCTCCACCTCCCAAAGTCATGGAATTACAGGTGTGAGCCACCACACCCAGCTACACAGTTTCTTTTATTCTTTCTAGAATAGAAAAGATTCCTAGAAAGTTTTATTACCAAGAGGGCATGTTTGAAAGCATGTTCCTCTGAATATTAAATATTATTCCCTCAAAATGTTCCATGCAAAGGACATTGTGGCAAATTAAGATTGAGAAATGATTCTGTTTATCCCTTTAAATATTCTGAGTCCAAATTAACATACTAAAGATTCCCTGGCTGGGGACTGTAGCTCAAGCCTGTAATCGCAGCACTTTGGGAGGCCAAGTGGGGAGGGGGGGTGGATCACTTGAGGTCAGGAGTTCGAGACCAGCCTGGCCAACATGGGCAAAACTAAAAATACAAATAATACTAAAAATACATAAATTAGCCGGCTGCGGTGGCACGTGCCTGTAATCCCAGCTACTTGCGAGGCTGAGGCAGGAGAATCACTTGAACTCGGGAGGCAGAAGTTGCAGTGAGCTGAGATCACACCACTGCACTCCAGCCTGGGTGACAGAATAAGACTCAGTCTCAAAAAAGTATTCCCAGAGGTCCTGAAGAAAAAAAATTATTTAACTTAGTTTGACAAAATTGATTTAGCCACGCGGATGTATACAGCACAATGACAACATGGATACAAATTCTGGTTCCACCCAAGCAGTATAAACTTGGGTGAGTTAAAATTAAATTCCGTGAGCCTCCTTTTTTTTAAATTGAGATCTACAAAGAGTAAAATTGATAGATGAAAATGTACTGTTTTATAAGTTTTGACAAACATATGTTCCTGTGAAATCCCACATCAATCAAAGACAGAACATTTTCATCATCTTTTTTATTCAACAGTTTGATGCTCACAGATGTGGTTTTCTTTGTATTTATTCTTCTTAGGATTTTTTGAGCTTCCAGGATTTACAGGTTACTGCAGTTTTTTAATCAAACTTAAAAAAATAGAAAACATACATTTTCAGCCTCATTCTCTTCTCTTCTGAGTCTCTAATTACATCTATTCTAGGCTGCTTGAAAATGCTCCACAAGCACTAAGGCTCAGTTCTTTTTTTGTCTTTATGCTTCAATGTAGGTGTTTCTCAAGTTTAGCCAAAAATTTTGCTGCTGCTTCCAATCTACTGTTAAGGCCATCTGAAAAAAATTTTTAAGTTTTAATACTATATTTTTTTTCTTCTAGGACTTCTATTGTTTTGTTTTGTTTTGTTTTTACAGTTTCCAAATTCTCAAATTCCGTATCTCCACACATTATACCCATCTTCTAAATTTATTCTTTCATGTAGTTATCCTGCTGGTCATTTTAAAGTCACTCTGCTTATTCTACTAACATCTATGTCTGTAGGTCTGTTTCTAGTGACCAATTTTTCTCTTAACAATAGATCACATTTGCTGTTTCTTCATTTGTCCAGTTATTCTAGATTGTAACCAGCCATTACTGATTATAAATGGTAGAGGTCTTTCATTGTATTACCTTCCTCTGAGAGTGTTAGTTTTGTTTCAGAAAGAAATTAAATTATGAGTAGAAAGGTTTTGGCTTAGTCCAAATGTAAATCCCTTATTCCTGGGATATAGTTATTTTTTAAAGTATAGCCCTTCTTGGGTTTCAGTGAAAATCCTGAAGTATTTACCAAGATTCTATAATCTGATAGGACTGGAACTCCAAACTCTGTCCCTCTCAAAATATCAGCTCATCCTTTTCAAACCTTCAGCTGTTGTTTTCTTGTTGCGCTATACGGTAAGACTTCTGCATATGTGCAGTTGAAAAGTAAGCCAAAGAGTTGAGGAGAGTAGGGAATTTGTATAGATTTTAATGATTGCCCTCTTCGGCTTCCAGTTATTGGATTCTGCCACCAATTTCTAGCCAATATGGTAGCCCCCATCCTCCGTCTCTTCAGGCTAGTAAAACTGTGACTTCCTGATCAAATTCTATATACTCTGTGCCATATGTCTTGAAAATGCTCCCAGTGGAAAAGCCATATAAACGTTGATCTCAACCATGGTGGTGCTGATCTTTGAAGAAACAATTCTCCTCCAGTTTTATCTGCTTTTGATTGATTTCCAGTAACTTCAAAGATTTTTAAAAGTATGCAGTTTGTAATTATTATCAATAGGATAATTAGTTCAATACAAGCTACTGCACCACTACTGGAAACCAGACTGCATCTCTGAAATATCTTTTCGCTATTTATTTCTAATTGTATTACATTATAGTCAATGCAGTCTTATGGCTACATGAAATTTGTCATTCTTTTAGGGCATTTTTTAAAACTCTAAAATGAAGATGATTTTTGTGTATGTTTTGTCTCTTTGAGTGTGAGGCACTTTATATGTTATTATGCATTACATGCTAGTACCAAAATATCTCATGTATCCCATAAATATATATACCTATATGTACTCAAAAAATTAATTTTTTTAATTTAAAAATTGATTCATAGTGATTCACCTTTGTACTCATATAACTGACAACTTACTTATTATTTGATGAAGAGAAATCCAGATGCTTTCATATTGTGTGAGCTTTTCTTTTAAATGTTCTTACATAGAAGTCTAACCCATATAAAACCACAACCACAAAAATGTCCTTCACATCTTTGATTGTAACTAAATACCTACAGTCTTGAAATTCTTATTTTTTCCAGAAGCTGAAGTGAAGTAGAGGTGGCCCCTCAATGCACATTTATCCCATGTTATTTCTCCACTCTATCTGCCAAACCAATGAAAGACATTTTCTCAAAAATGAATACCACTGTGAATTCAAACAGTTGGAATTTAAACATAATATCATTTATTTTTTCAACCACTGTTTTTAATAATACTTTGTCAAATATTGTTCTCATTCCTTAATGTTATACTCGATAGATTCCACAACTTTCTAGTAACTTTTGGTAATTAAAATGCAGTCCAATGTAAACTTGCAATCTCAAACTCAATCTAAACTTTCTTGGCCCTAAACATGAGGACAGACTTTGACTGCTAGAGGTAGTGATGGGACAGGAGACAGAGACAAGTCTGTATGTATGTATTATTCTCTCCCTTCATCACTCTTTCTCTTCAAAGCCTAGTTCCTTTAATGGGTTGAGGGTAGGGAAAATGGAGAGGGAGAGAAACAAGTGCCTTTTTGTTTAACTGGCTGCTATTATAACCCTCTCTGTGACAGATTTCTCTGCTTCTCTGGCTGGATATTGATGCCTTATGCATGGAAGCCATCCAAATCCTGACTCTCTTGTGAGGGTTATATGAGTTCTAGAAAAGCCTTGAAGAGTTCCCTTATAGCACAATTCTCTGCTGAAGTACCTTAAGCTCCAGGTCAACCTCAATCTCCAATCCCATCTCCCTCCCATGGCTATACATCTACTGCCTCTTTCTGCTGGGGTCCCCCAACCAGCAAGAAGCTAAGTAGGGTGGCCAAAGTCTGCTTACCTTCTATGATATATGCCTGACTTCATCTTCGCTACACCAGATGGTGGGAGTGCAGTCTCTCTCCATTCTGCCAACAATCTCTTATTGTATTCTCATTCATTGAAATAGACCAAGAGATAGATTAGCACACTGGCTAAGCAGACATTCAAACAGGAAACAAAATCCCAGCCAGTTTCTCCTTCTGGTAGGAACCTCCATTCTTTGTGAGTGACTCTCTTAGAGCCCCTCCTTCTCCCAGTTTGGCCTTAGAAAGAAAAGAATCTCCATTTCTCCCCTAAGGAGGAGTAAGGGATATATCTAACACAATCACTGCATGTATGACACTTTCTATCTCTCTAACCTATTCATTTCATATAAGTGAAAGAGGATAATACAGAAGGGTTAGTTCCGTCACTTACTACTAACTCTGAAGGAAGTGTAAATTATGGGTACTTAATACCTCAGACTTTTCAGCTTTGACCCTAAACATTGAACATTGAATCCCACTGAATATACTGACACAAAAGCAAAATTCAACATTCTTAATGCTACCCCACAGCTTTTGTCTACCATTTTCTGAAGTTTTATTTTGCTCTGTTTTTCTAAAAGCAGTCAGGAAAATAAATATTGTATTAAACCCACAGTTATTTGCATACAACTAATAATTGAATTTTCCAGACTACTATCCAAAAAGTATATTTACTATTTTGCTGGCTTTAAGCTAAAGTTTTTAAACCATTAGTTTTTAATATTCATATTCAGATATACAATTCCATTGACTTTTAAAAAAAAAGAAGTAATTTGAAAACGGCATTAATTTAAAGAGGTCCTGATTGCATTAAGGCTATCATTTATTAAGATCATCTTTTTTGTTGTCATATAGACATATCATCAGGTTGAGGAAATATCTGCACCCCAGACCCATGAGCCCACCTCGATACACGGCTCAAATGCTAACTAACCTGCAAAGAAGAACTGCTGAGATCTGACATCAACATTCTGCCTATAATTTGTGGGGCAAACATATTTTAATATTTTAAGAGTATACTCCCTAATGGTACAACGTAGTCATTTTAGGACATGAAATATGATGGGTATCTGTCAAATATTACTTGAAGATTTCAAGAAGTTATGGGAAAGACAAAGATTAAATTGCATTGCCCTTTTTATGCTGTTCCTGGGCTGATGTTTAATGAAGTTCACAGCATCTGTATTTCATTGTTGGAGGAGAACAATCGATCTGTTTTGTTTCAATTCCAAAGCAAGTCATGGTGCTTGCATATTGCATTTAAGTACTGGCTTTAAGCAAAAACTTAATAAAAAATGACCCTAAATCAAGAAGTTCTTTCTTAATGTAGATGAGAGCCCATGACATCTTTAAAAAAATAGCAACACCCAGAATTATTAAGAACTAACCTATTGTGCAAAGTGGAACTAGAGACTTGTGTAAGGATGCCCTCTATGGCCTTTAAAATTCATCATAAGTAAGCATGTACTGGCGGCAGTTCTCATGAAAGAAAATAAAGAATAGCCTGTTCAGCAAATCATTCCATAGTGTGCATCAATCTCCAGGTTAGAGAACCCCTTTAGGGATTGTTATACACAGATACCTCAGCCAAGCAGGGTCAAGATTCTCATGACCAAGTAATAACACTTACAGTCTTCTGACTGAAAATGCAAATTCCTTGCCAGTCAGCATGTTATACTTCCTTTACAAATTATCTTTTTTCCCTGCAAGAAAAGTTGGGTGGACATATTTTTATGGATGTTTCTGTCTTTCTCTCTGTGACTGTATTTTTTAAATCCACTCTATACATTCTCAGAAGAGAATCAGAAATTACATCAGAAACTATTCATCTAGAGAGACTGTGTAAAATTGGAAGTTTTTATTATATCCAGGTTTTCTGTTATCATCCATATTTTCTTCACTGTATTTAAAAAAAAAAATGTGTGTATATGGCAGCAAATGTGGAGAAACAAAGAAGCTTTGTGTTTAGGACAGCAAGAAAGGAAGAAGGGTAAAACTGTATCCCCATTCTTCAGTCAAGTCTTGGAAGGGGAAAAACCCCAAAGAATAAGATGACAATCTTCCTGAAGGAGAAGAAGTAGACATGTCCTTGAGAAGCTACAGCCAGAGGCAGGACAGCCCTGCAGATTGGGTGTGTCTGAGTAGTAAGTAGCAATAGCAGTAGGCCTAGATAGTCCCAAAATGTGCAAAGTGGCATCCATACTGCAATAGGCATTGGCCATGGTTCAGACATGTTGGAGTTTTCATTCTAATGCTGCCCTGAAGAATAGAAATGTGACTTTCGGGAAGTCAGATAGTCTCTCTAAAGACTTTCCTTAAAGGAAAATGATCATGTGCTCACCATCTCAAAGGATTTTTTGTGAGAATTAAAGAAAGATGATCTGGCTGGGCATGGTGGATCACACCTATAATTCCAGCCCTTTGGGAGGTTGGAGCAGGAGGAATCCTTGAATTCAGGAGTTTAAGACCACACTGGGCAACATGGAGAAACCCTGTCTCTACAAAAAATACAAAAATTAGCCAGTGATGGTGGCAAACATCTAGAGTTTCAGCTACTCAGGAAGCTGTGGTGGGGGATTGCTTTGTACCCAGGAAGTAGAGGCTGCAGTGAGCCATGATCATGCCACTTCACTCCAGCCTGGGTGACAGAGTGAAACCCTGTCTCAAAAAAAAAAGATGATCTGTGACAGCATCTCCCTCAGTCCATGTCTGCCACATTAAATGTTCATGGAAATAAAAGGTAAATATAAACATAATACTGTTAATTACACTGGAGCAACAACATGCTTCAAATACACCTTTCTGATGCCCTGCCCAATTCACTTAAACCACTTTAAGCCCAGTAAAATAATATATTATCTGCTAAATCAGAATCATTAAATACTTGGGAAATAAGAATCTCTATAGTTTTATCTTAGAAGTTACCAAATTTGTATGTGTTTATTTGTATTCTTTAAAAAATCGATCATTTTTATGGTTTTTTTCTAACAGTGCAGTGAATTACACCAAATTTACAAATCTATATGAGATTGTTTGCCCAAATTTTATGGACTATCATGTTATTAAGATTGTCACTGAAAAATAGTTAATAACATGGTAAACAGCTCCACAATCTGGTTTTACTGCATGAGTTACTCAAAAAATGAATTTCACCAGAGATTCAATGTATTTATCAAACTAAAGGATAAAATGCCTTGAATGCAGAAGAAACCACAAAATAAAATATTCTCCATATTTATTTGAGATATTCATAAAATATTTATATTGTTGTATCTTTCTTTTGTTAGAAAACTAATTATTACCTAAAAATATATGTAGAAAGAGTTTCCTGAGGAAAGAGTTTTGTGCTAACACTAGTCTGTATCTAAATCATAGAAAAGTAGAAACCAAAACACAAATACAAATTTTTTTTCAGACATCACAGAACATATGTAGTGATTTAGCCAGAATTAAAGAGGATAATACTATAGCTCCAAAAATTGAATAACTATTTATTTGAATAAAGTTTTCTACTAATTTCCTCACTTAATCTGATAATTTCATTATGAAGATCCCATTTCTCTATATCCTAAATTTACGGTTTACTGAAAATCTACTCTAATTTTTGTCATTAGTTGCAATTAACTAAATTAGTATGTTTTAGGCATATTTGCCTGTTCAAAGTAGTAAATACTGAAATTTCCCAGTGATTTTCCTATGAATCACATAATTCTGAGATGTAAACATCTCCCAATATTGTCCACTAGCATTTAAAACTTGAAAGTTTCTCTGAAGTTAAGGGGCTGTTTGCTTAGCAATATTTTAGGATAATGGCAAAACATTATGGTATGAGAAGCCTGAGCTTAAGAAGCCAGCTCCTTACTCTGCAGACCCCTCTCAATTTCACCCCAATAAATACACAGAATATATAACTTCCTGAACAGGTGGTAAGCGGCAGGGCTTCCACATAACAGGACCTATAATAAATGCATCTTCATCATGTGCATTTTTAGGAATGCTGTCAGAACCATTTTCACATTTCTAACAATAAAGTTTACAAACTGGTGTGCTCATTAATGAGGGAATTCTGGTGCATAACTTCCTCAATGAGGACCTGTCTTGACAATGGGAAGCGACACAGATTCTATTAATGTTAGCTTGTTTTTATTACCTAACAAGTCACCATGCTTAATTCAGCTGTCATTCTTTCTAAAATAAGAATGCCATTACTTGACATTGCTTTTCACAGGGACTATTTGACAGCCTTACAGATCTCTAGAATCATTCCACTTTCTTTCTTTGTAAGTTACAGGAGTTCAAAGTACAACAGTTTATCACTTGCTCTTGGTTAAAGTTTATTTCTTTGTATTGTTGGTGTGATGAGTGTTTGAGGGATTGAATGAACAGTGCGTTAAACATTCTAAGTGTAAAATGTAATTATACATAACCCTCCTCCTTCATTAACCAACATTATCCACCCATTTCCTCAAAATATAATGTGACCCAATAAGTAAATTTCTAATATGCCTATTTTGCATGTCTGTGTTTGCCTTAAAGAAAATACAAATTACTGGAAAAAAGTTCATTGATATATTTCTTAAAACATTAAAACACGCTAATATAAATTCAGTCTTCAAAGGTGAAAAAGAGGTTCCACATATATAACGCATCTGAATTCCTTTTATAGAAATTATTTTAATTAATTTAGTATTTATTTTTCTTCCCTTTACACTTAAATTTTAATGTTGGGACAGTAATGATTATGAAGCAATTGTGTACTCTGGTTATGTTTCTTTAAACAAAATTGAAATATTGTGAGATTTTTAACTTACTTGCTATCAATTAATATTCTACCTGCATATAAATTATACATATCAATCATACTTAGAAAATTTTGAAAAAGCATGCATGAATAGCACATTATAAGGAGGTAATAAAAATTAAAAATTAATAAGAAGAAAGAAGAAATTCAGTACACAAAACAAAAATTAGACAATAGAGTCCTATCACTGCACATTTTTAAATGTGTGTCAATCAGGATTAATAATGCCAGGTGTTATAACAAACAATATCTCAGTGGATTTGTCAGAGGCAATCGAACCAGAGCGACTCCATTTTGAGTGAGGGCTAGGAAAATGAGGATGGGGCTTGCTGAGCTGCATTCCCAGAAAGTCAGATATTCTTAGCCTCTAGATGTTTACAGTTAAGGGAACAGATTGATAATGTTTACTAAACGAACCCAGACTTGGGAGTGTCAGTATCTTGATATCTTGAGAACAAAAGCATTCCTAATTTTGATTTAAAGATAACAATATTGATTCTTGCAAAATATAGTAATTAAGAAAATAAATCCTTTATCACAAACCCTTGTAGCAGGGCACATCTGCCCATGATCTTTTTTATCCTGTACGTAAACAAGCATTGTACCTAGGGTGGACATATTCCTCCTCTTACTTTTGGAAATGGCCTACTCTGTCTATGGAATAGCTGTTCTTTTACTTTACTTTCTTAATAAACTCACTTTTGCTTTGCACTGTGGACTCACCCTGAATTCTTTATTGTGTGAGATCCAAGAACCCTCTCTTGGGGTCTGGATCAGGACCCCTTTCCTGTAACAGATTTGGGCAATAAACTGGGGTGTGGGTGTGTGTAGGTGTGGGTGTAGGGATGTGTTTTCTCATGGAAAATCTCATGTGTATTGTAAACCAAAAATAAAATTCTAAGCCCTCCCCCCTCCCTCTCAGCCAAGGGCATTCCAAAATAAACCAGTTCAGGCCATGATGGGAAAGAGGAAGGAGGGTCAGACATGCCTCATTATACCCTCCTCCCTTTGGCACTCAGGCACAGCTGACCAGCATTAACATTAAGCAATAAGACACCAAAATCCAGCCTGACTCTCTAATATAGCATCACATGACAGATAGCTGACCCTGAAAGAAATCAAAGTATTTTACCCTAAAATACATTTCTTTGACATATTTTGAAATGGCCCTGCAAAGCTATCTCTTAGGAGGGAAAATCTACTTTTTGTAGAAAATCCCCATTCCTTTCTAGGCCTTTTCCTTGATCCAGGAGGGAATTAACTTAGAGTCTGGCACCTTTTTAGGTCTGATAAGACCTCTGAAGCTGCTACCAGGAGGCTTTATCTGCATGATAAAACCTTGTTCTCTACAACCCCTTATCTTAACCTGGACATTTCTTTCTATTGATTCCAGGTCTTTAGATAATAACTCTTTCAGCAATTGCCAATTAGAAAACCTTTGACTCCATCTGTGACCTGGAAGCCCTCCCTTCAGAGAGAGGGCTTCAAGTTGTCCTACCTTTCTGGACTGAAACAATATTCATGTTACACACATTGACTGATGTCTTAAGTCTCCCTAAAACGTATAAAATCAAGCTATAGCCTGACCACCTTGGGCACACGTTTTCAGGATGTCCTAGGGCTGTGTCACGGGCCACTGCTCACTCATATTTGACTCAGAATAAAAGTCTTCAAATATTTTACAGAGTTTGATTCTTTTTGTCAACAGTATGTTTCTGATTTGGTGACTCTCTTGGGCAGCTCTGCTTCAAGTAGTGACTTAGTGATCACAGCTCCTTTTGTTACAGGAGGTAGCTTGTCAGGCATGAATAGGGCATGAGAGGGTCTCTCCCCGACAACCTCATCGAGAATGTCAAGCAAGCATCAGGTGATGGTCAGGTGATTGTTACACTGTTTCTCTAAAATCATAATTGGTCACAGCCAGCACCAGGAAAAGGGAGTCTCCCAATAGATAGAAAAACCTGAAACTGGTGATCAGTAGCATCCCGATAAGATCTCAGGAGTTGGGTAAGTGGGCTCAAGCATGAGCACTAAGAGGCAAAATGGCTGAGTTTAACTGATATATGACCTTCTAAGAGCATTTGACTGGTTAAGAGAAGAATGCCCCAAGTAAGCATGTGTACAACTCCAGTAAACACACTGCACGTATGGTGCCTCCCAAGTGCTGGCAGGCCACTGCGCATGCAGACTGCCCACCCCAAGGAAATAATCAGGGGAGAAGTGACACATGACCCTGGAAGTATGCCAACAAACCATGCACTTGATCTCTCAAGTCACCTGCTTGGCCCTCTTCTAAGTGTACTTTACTTCCTTTTGTTCCTGTTCTAAATATCTTTTTAATAAACTTTCACTCCTGTTTTAAAACTTGCCTCAGACCCTCACTCTGTCTTATACCCCTCAGTTGAATTATGTCTTCCGAGGAGGCAAGAATTAAGGTTGCCGCAGACCTTTATGGATTTGCCACTGTTAAACACTGTGATGTGACCATCTGCCAGACTTTTGTCTGTGCTTCTGCTAGATCCTCTACATTCAGTCAGTTCATAAGCATAGAGAAAGCATGTTTAAGTTTGCAAGATAATTTAGAGGTCATGCTTAAAACTAGCATACATCCATTCATATTCTATTGACCAGGCTTAGTTACATGGCCCCATGTTGATGCAAGGTGACTGGAAAGAATAGTATTTCTCTATGACTAAAAGAAAAAGAAAGTAGTTTGTTAAACACACAGCAATTCCTCTGCTTTACAAGGCAGAATATATATAAATAATGAGCTTAATCATTCTTATTTTCTTATCAGTGGAAGCAAAGCTGTATGTGAGGAAAAGAAACATTTCTCTATTAATAAATGATTTTTTAAAATATGTATCAAGTGAGTGCTAATACAAGGAACATTAATAATAGATAATGCCACAAAGTGGTTTTCCAGAAAATATAAAGGTAACAATCCAATCAAAAAACTGGCAAAAGATTTGAATAGATGTTTCTCAAAATAAGACATACAAATGGCAAACAGTCATTTGAAAAGGTGCTCAACATCTCTGATCATCAGCGAAATGCAAATCAAAGCTACAATGAGATATCATTATATCATTTGGATACAAAATGGCTTATATCCAAAAGACAGGAAATAACAAATGCTGAAGAAGATGTGTAAAAAAATAAACCCTTGTGCACTATTGGTAGGAATGTAAATTAGTACAACCACTATGGGGAACAGTTTGGAAGTTCCTCAAAAAACTAAAAATTGAGCTACCATATGATCCAGCAATCCCACTGTTGGGTATACATATCCAAAAGAAAGGAAATCAGGACCTTTAAGAGATAACTGCACTCCTATGTTTGTGGCAGCACTGTTCATAACAAGATTTGGAAGCAACCTAAGTGACTATCAACAGATGAATGGATAAAGAAAATGCGGTACACATACACAATGGAGTACTATTAAGCCAAAAAAAAAAAAGAATGAGATCTAGTCACTTGCAACAACATGGATGGAACTGGAGATCATTATGTTAAGCAAAATAAACCAGGCACAGAAAGACAAACATCACATGTTCTCACTTATTTCTGGGATCTAAAAATCAAACTCACACAGATAGGAAGTAAAGGATGGTTACCGGGGGCAGGGAAGGGTAGTGGGAAGCAGAGAGAGGTGGGGATGTTTAATAAGTACGAAAAAAATTAGTTAGGAGTGGCTGGCTGGAGTTCCAGGCCAGTGGGTCTTTTCCTGTAAGGCACCATGCAAGTGGGGTGACTCTTGCTACTCAGCGCCCTGGATTCAGCTTCATTCCTAGGGAATTGTTTACCAGTTTTTGAAGTATCCAAGGCAACCAGGGGCTGAAGTGGACCCCCAGCAGTGCGCAGCCGCTTTACAAAAATGTGGCCGACTACTTTTTTTTTTTGACCTCTGAACATTTTATTGGCCTCCTGCTCCCCAAAGGGTACCCTGCTTCTGCTGGCTTAATGTTTCAGAACTTTGGTGTCATTGGTCTCAGACACCACTTGGCCATCCACTATCTGGCAGGTGGTGGTGTTTTGGATGGTTTGCATGGAGTTGCTGCTGTCCAGGGCATCACCAAGATTGAAGTCCTCACCATCTTCCAGCAGGCGGCGGTAGGTGGTGATCTCAGCCTCCAGCTTGACCTTGATGTTCAGCAGGGCCTCCTACTCCTAGGCTTGGAGCTGTCCCTCTGCCCGAGTCTGTGCCAGCTCTGACTCCAGGTGCAGCAGGATCCCATTGAGCTGCTCCATCTGCTGGGCATAGTGGGCCTCCACCTCCCTCAGGCTGTTCTCCAAGCTGACCTTCAGATTTCTCATAGAGTCCAAGTCCATCTCCAAGGACTGGACTGTATGTCTCAGCTCCATGAGCATCATCTCAGCAGCTCCAACCTCAGTGGACTGCATGGTGACCACTGTGGTCTCTCCTCAATCTGCTGAGACCAGTACTTGTCAAGCTCCTCTCGGTTCTTCCAAGCCAGCTCGTCATATTGGACCTGGAAGTCTGCTATGATCTTGAGATTTGGGGGCATCTACCTCCACAGTCAACCCAGAGCTGGCAATCTGGGTTTGTAGGCCTTTTACTTCCTCTTCGTGGTTCTTCTTTATAAAGAGCAGCTCTGCCTTGAGAGCCTCGATCTCTGTCTCCAGCTGCAGCCGAGTGACATTCGTCATCAGTGACCTTGTGGAGCCCATGGATGTTACTCTCCACAGACTGGCACATGGCCAGCTCTGTCTCATACTTGACTCTAAAGTCATCAGCAGCAAGATGGGCATTGTCGATCTGCAGAATGATGCTGGCATTGTCCACAGCATTTGCGAAGATCTGAGCCCTCAGGTCCTCGATGGTCTTGAAGTAATGACTCCCGTCTCTGACCTGGGGTCCCTTCTTCTCCAGGTGCTCCCGGATTTTGCTCTCCAGCTTCCTGTTCTCGGTCTCCAGGCTCCTTACTCTGTCCAGGTAGGAGGCCAGGTGGTCGTTCAGGCTTTGCATGGTATCCTTCTCGTTCTGGATGTCTCCCATTCCTGCCAGACCCCCGGCCATTCCCACGGCCAGGCCCCCGGATCACACGCCGCCCCAGAAGCTGGTGGAGTGGGACACGGAGATCCAGGAACCAGAGCCCCCAGTGCCTGCATAGACACTGGCTGCACTGCTGACCGACCGGGTGCCGTAGCTGAGCACCTGGACAGAGCCCAGGGACCAGTAGTTGGTGAAGGTGGAGCAAGTGGTGAAGCTCATGCCGTCCCAGGAGGAGAGCAAGAGGACAGGACTCAGGCTTTGCCGATGACCCAGACAACTTTTTTAAACAGGACTTTGATCCCATTTCTCCTGACTGGGTCAGACCTCTGATCTAGAGTCTCCAGCCACCTCCCACAGGTGTGTTCAGGCTGGCAACAAGTTTGTACCTCCCTGAGATGGACCTCCCAAAGGAAGGGGCAGGTTGCCATCTTTGCTCATTCACAGCCTTCACTGGTGATACGTCTAGGTACTGGAAAATCTGAGTTGATTAGGGACTAGAGAAGACTTTCAGCATACCACAGAAGCCCTACTGAAAAGTAGCTAGACTATTAAAGGAAAAAAAAAAATCACCCAAAAGTCAGCAACCTCAAAGATAGAAGGTAGATAAGCATACAAAGATGAGAAAGATTCAGCACAAGAACACTGATAAAACACTGCAGGAGTTGACAGACAAAATAGCTGGTATGAAGAAGAATGTAGCCAACCTGACAGAGCTGAAAAACACCCTACAAGAATTTCATATTGCAATCACAAGTATTAATGGCATAATAGATCAAGCAGAAGAAAGAATCTCAGAGTTTGACAAGATGGGAGCAGACAAAAATAGAGAAAAAAAAATGAAAAGGAATAAACAAAACCTCCAGGAAATGTGGGCTTATGTAAACAGACCGAATCTATGACTGATAAGTGTACCTACAAGAGATGGGAAGAATGGAATCAATTTGGAAAACATACTTCAGGATATCATCCATGAGAACGTTCCCAACCTAGCCAGACAGGCCAACACTCAAATTTCATAAATGAAGGAGAAATAAGATCCTTTTCAGACAAGCAAATGCTGAGAGAACTTGTTACCTCCAAAACTGCCTTACAAGAGATCCTGAAGCAAGCAATAAATATGAAAAGTAAAGACCATTACCAGTCATTACAAAAACACACTGAAGTACACAGACCAGTGACACAATAAAACAACTACATAAACAAGTCTGCAAAATAACTAGCTAACTTCATGATGACAGGATCAAATCCACACATACCAATACTAACCTTAAATATAAATAGGATAAATACACCAATTAAAAGACACAGAGTGGCAAACTGGATAAAGAACCAAGACCCATCAGTATGCTATCTTCAAAAGACCCATCTCACATGCAATGACCCACACAGGCTCAAAATAAAGGGATGGAGGCAAATCTACCAAGAAAATGGAAAACAGAAAAAAATCAGGGGTTGCAATTATCCTTTCTGACAAAACAGACTTTAAACCAACAAAGATCAAACAAGATGAAGAAGGGCATTACATAATGGTAACGGGTTCAATTCAGCAAGAAGAATTGACTATCCTAAATACATATGCACCCAACACAGGAACCCCCAGATTCATCAAGCAAGTTCTCAGAGACCTTCAAAGAGACTTAGACTCCCACAAAATAATAGTGGGGAACTTTAACACCCCACCAACAATATTAGACAGATCATCGAGAGAGAAAATTAACAAAGATATTCAGGACCTGAACTCAGCAGTTGATCAAATGGACTTAATAGATATCTACAGAACTCTCCACCCAAAAGCAACAAAATATACATTATTCTCATCACTACATGGCACTTACTGTAAAATCAATAACATAATCAGAAGTAAAACACTCCTCAGCGAATTCAAAAGACCTGAAATCATAACAGTCTCTCAGACCACAGTACAAATTTGAAATCAAGACTAAGAAATTCATTCAAAACCATACGATTACATGAAAATTGAATAACCTGCTCTGAAATGACTTTTGGTTAAATAATAAAATTAAGACAGAAATCAAAAAGTCATTTGAAACTAATGAAAACAAAGATACAACACACCAGAGTCTCTGGGACATAGTTATGGCAGTTTTAAGAGGGGAATTTACAGCACTAAATGCCCACATCGAAAAGTTAGAAAAACCTCAAGTTAACCTAACATCACAACTAGAAGAACTACAGAACAAATAGTAAACAAATCCCAAAGCTAACAGAAGACAAGAAATAACCAAAATCAGAGCTGAACTGAAGGAGACTGAGACGCAAGAAACCATTCAAAGCTTCAATAAATCCAGGAGCTAGTTTTTTGAAACATTAATAAAACAGATCACTACTTGCTAGACTAATAAAGAAAAAAAGTAGTTTCAAATAAACACAATCATAAATGACAAGGGGGATATTACCACTGATCCCATAGAAATACAAACAATCATCAGAGAATATTATGAACACCTCTATGCACAAAAACTAGAAAATCTAGAAAAAATAGATAAAGTTCTGGACATATACACCCTCCTACGACTGAACCAGGAAGAAACTGAATCCTTGAACAGACTAATAACGAGTTCTGAAATTGAGGCAGTAATAAATAGCATACCAACCAAAAAAAGCCCAGGACCAGATGGATTCACAGATGAATTCTTCTAAATGTACAAAGAAGATCTAGTACCATTCCCTTTGCAACTATTCCAAAATGTTGAGGAGGAAGGACTCCTTCCAAACTCATTCTATGAGGCCAGCATCACCCTGGTACCCAAACCTGGGAGAGATACAACACAAAAAGAAAACTTCAGGCCAATATCCTTGATGAACACTGATGCAAAAATCCCCAACAAAATACTGGCAAGCCAAATCCAGCAGCATATCAAAACATATCAAAATAGCTGATCCACCACAATCAAGTAAGCTTCATCCCTGGGATGCAAGATTGGTTCAATATACACAAGTTAATACATGTGATTCATCTCATAAACAGAACTGAAGACAAAAACCACATGATTGTCTCAATAGATGCAGAAAGGCTTTTGGTAAAATTCAACATCCGTTCATGTTAAAAATTCCCTATAGCTAGGTATTGATGGAAAATACCTCAAAATAATAAGAACCATATAGGACAAATCCACAGCCAACATCACACCGAATGGGCAAAAGCTAGAAGCATTCCTCTTGAAAATCAGCACAAAACAAATGTGCCCTCTCACCACTCCTATTCCACATAGGAGTAGAAGTTCTGGCCAGGACAATTGGGCAAGAGAAAGAAACAAAGGGTATTAAAATAGGAAGAGAGGGAGTCAAACTATCCCTGTTTACAGATGACATAATCCTGTATCTAGAAAACCCCCTTGTCTAGGCCCAAAAGCTTCTTAAGCTGATAAACAACTTCAGGAAGGTCTCAAGATACAAAATTATTGTGTAAAAATTACTAGCAATTCTATATACCAATAACAGTCAAGCCAAGAGCCAAATCAGGAATGAACTCCCATTCACAGTTGCCACAAAAAGAATAATTGGAAAAAAGCTCAATATCACTGATCACTAGAGGAATGCACTAAGATACCATCTTACGCCAGTCAGAATGACTATTTAATAAATGACTTTTTAATAAAAAGTCAAAAACAATAGATGCTGGCAAGGTTGTGGAGAAAAAGGAATGCTTATACACTGTTTGTGGGAGTGTAAATTAGTTCAGCTATTGTGGAAGACAGTGTGGCAATTCCTCAAAGACCTAAAGACAGAAATACCATTCAACTCAGCAATTCCATTACTTGCTATATACCTAAGGAAGATAAACCACTCTGTTATAAAGACACATGCACATGTATGTTCCTTGCACAACTACTCATAATAGCAAAGATATAGAATCAACCTTAATGTTCATCAATGATAGACTGGATAAAAAAAAATGTGGTACATATATACCATGAAATACTATGCAGCCATGAAAAGGAATGAGATCATGTTCTTTGCAGGGACATGGATGTAGCTGGAGGCCATTATCCTTAGCATACTAATATAGGAATAGAAAACCAAATACCACATGTTCTCACTTATAAATGGGAGCTCATGCAGGGTTTAATACCTAAGTGATGGGTATATAGGTGCAGCAAACCACCATGGCACATGTTTACCTGTGTAACAAATCTGCATGTTCTGAAGGAAAAAAATAAAAATTAAAAAAAAAAATAAGTGGGTATTAAATAATGAGAACACATAGACACACAGAGAGAACAACACAAACGGGCCCTTCAGAGGGTAAAGAGTGGGAGGAGGGAGAGAATCAGGAAAAATAATGAATGGTTACTAGGCTTAATTCCTGGGTGGTGAAATAATCTGTAAAACAAATCCCCATGACATAAGTTCACCTGTATAACAAACCTGCACTTGTACCCCTAAACTTAAAGTATAAGTCAAAATTTATTTATTTTTAGTCACTTAAAAGCAAAAAAAAAAAAAAAAAAAGAATGAATAAGACCTACTATTTGATAGAACAACAGGGTGATTATGGTCAATAATTACTTAATTATACATTTTAAAGTAACTTAAAAGTGTAGTTGGATTGTTTGTAACCCAAAGGATAAATTATTGAGAAGATGAAGACCTCATTCTCCATGATGTGCTTTTCTCACATTGCATGCCTGTACCAAAACATCTCAAGTATTTCATAAATATATACACTTACTATGTACCCACAAAAATTAAAAAGAAAATAAAAGGGTACATTCATATTTTTATTCATTTTAGTCTTTATATAAAGCCAAAGGTATATTATTTTTAAGAAAACTTGTGAAGTCATTTCTATAGCATAAGATAATGCTGTTTTCTATTAATCAAAATGTCACAGAGTTCAGGTTCCTAAGATTACTTTATGGAGATGTATACCTATATACTTCAAATATCAATTTTCTTACTTAGAATTTTGTCAGAAATAAGATTTTCAAGTAATTTGACTTATCCTGGCAGTATTTCCTCTACATAAATTGTAAGAAACACTCATTTGATTTCAATGTTATTTCACATTTTCAGGTTTTCAGTTTTTTAATAGATTTTCTTCTCTGAAAGCAAGAGTTGCTAACACTTCTATAATTCTTCCTATATGCCAGATAATGTTCCAAATACTTTCTATGTACTGTTAGGTTGTGAGATTTGAACTGAGACAGTCTAGTTTAAGAATCCATGCTTCTAATCACTAACAAGGACTCTTAATGATATTCTTGATTTAAAAGAATATATGAGATTAATAAATAATTTATTTCTACATATTACCAAATTCACAAAACCACTCAATATGACAGTTTTATTACTTAGAAAGCCAAGAATTTATTTCATCCACATTGATGAAATAGGGAAAAATGTATATAATTCCAAAGAGTAGTTAATCTAAAAGTTAGGTACGTGGCTTTAATATAGTAAGAATTTTTTTTATGTTTCAAGTACAGATTCACTCAGATTGCATTATAGGTAAAACTTATTTGCAGGTGATGAAAGCAGCTATGCCAACAATCAAAACTATTCAAATTGAAAGGTAAAATTGACTAGCTGGTATTCAAAATTATTTGACTGACCAAAATATAGAAGCACTAAATGTGATCATAATTTTAATGAAATAAAAATGTAAGCACTCACTTGTTCCTGACAAAATTTTCCTCTTTAGCACTAATTTTAGGAAAGTTTTTTGTTTGTTTGTTTGTTTGTTTTTACTCTCAGAGCTCTGGAATTCTCTAGAAAAGTGCACAATATACAGAACCGAGATATTATCGTGCTGTTTTTCTAAACTCTGTATCTGACCCTGTAGAACACCTGTGTCTGCAAACACTGATATGAGTGGTCCCACTCAGGGCTGACTTCAAACTGCATTGATCTTTCAATTCACTGCAATATCTGAGAACAGAGTTGGCATGTGCTGACATAAGAAATAAGTTAAAGTATGACAAGGGGATAAAAAATACCAATTAAGTTTTCTCACCTGTAGTGTCAACCTATATAATGCTGACTTATCCTCAAGAATTCCATCACCCATTTTATTAAATTTCCTTCTCTCGCCTCACTCTAGCCTTTGATTTCTATGCCAGCCTTGAATTAGCCAACTCCCTCTACACGCCTTATTCTTCTAGTTATTTGGTTCAAAATTTATTTTAAAAGGGGGCTAATTCATTGCCATGAGCTTATAAGATAGTAGTCCCCTCAACAAGAATCCTTTTCAACTGGACTCCATAGCATGATTTTTTCTAAAGCTTCTCATTCTCCACAAACTCCTACAATTAATAGTACTTGATAGGTAAATGGTATTTTGACAAAGCCATTTTGACATGAGAACACTTTGAAGCAGTTAAAAATAAAATTATTAAACTTTTCTTAACAACTTTTACTTTTAGTTAATTTGTGAAGCAAATATCATCACTTCATCTCCTCCCTCAGATCTGGGGGAGGAAATAGAAGAAGAGCCAAGGATAACGTGGGGCTTGGGGGTGTCAGTTGCCACACCTGTTTTGAATAGTTTTGAATTTTGACACAACTGCTTTAGTCACCTGCAAATAAACCTCTGCAAGAGTCAAACAGCTGCCTCCAAATGGACACCCTGCATCTGATTAAGCTTAGTTTATTATCATTATACATCTGCACTTCTCAAAGTATTCATATCCCCAGGATATGTGGTACTGTGCCAAGGAGACACTCAGAAGCAAGGCTCAACATAACAGCTGCCAGGGATGTCTATTTTAGACATATTTGAGAAAAAAAAAACCTTGCCTGTTACTGTTTTTATATTAAAACAAACATGGATATGGCATGAAATTAAGTGAAATTTTGAATAAATTGTTAAAATAAAACATGACATGTTAAAGAAAGAGACTGCAAGATGGCCAAATAGGAACAGCTCCAGTCTACAGCTCCCAGCATGAGCAACGCAGAAGATGTGTGATTTCTGCATTTCCAACTTAGGTACTGGGTTCATCTCACTGGGGCTTGTCAGACAGTAGGTGCAGGACACTGGGTGCAGCACACCGAGCGTGAGCCAAAGCAGGGCGAGGCATCGCCTAATCCAGGAAGTGCAAGGGGTCAGGGAATTCCCTTTCACAGCCAAGCAAAGCTGTGACAGACTGCACCTGGAAAATCGGGTCACTCCACCCTAATACTGCACTTTTCCAATGGTCTTAGCAAACAGCACACCAGGAGATTATATCCCACGCCTGGCTCGGAGGGTCCCACGCCCACGGAGCCTCGCTCATTGCTAGCACAGCAGTCTGAGTTCGAACTGCAAGGTGGCAGCCAGGCTGGGGGAGGGGCGCCCGCCATTGCTGAGGCTTGAGTAGGTAAACAAAGCAACCAGGAAGCTCGAACCGGGTGGAGCCCACCGCAGCTCAAGAAGGCCAGCCTGCCTCTGTAGACTCCACCTCTTGGGGCAGGACATAGCCGAACAAAAGGCAGCAGAAACCTCTGCAGACTTAAATGGCCCTGTCTGACAGCTTTGAAGAGAGTAGTGGTTCTTCCAGCACGGAGTCTGAGATCTGAGAACGGACAGGCTGCATCCTCAAGTGGGTCCCTGACCCCCGAGTAGCCTATCTGGGAGGCACCCCCCAAGTAGGGGCAGACTGACACCTCACATGGCCAGGTACCCCTCTGAGACAAAACCTCCAGAGGAACGATCAGACAGCAACATTTGCTGTTCAGCAATATTCACTGTTCTGCAGCCTCCACTGCTGATATCCAGGCAAACAGGGTCTGGAGTAGAACTCCCACAAACTCCAACAGACCTGCAGCTGAGGATCCTGACTGTTAAAAGGAAAACTAACAAACAGAAAGGACATCCACACCAAAACCCCATCTGTACGTCACCATCATCAAAAACCAAAGGTAGATAAAACCACAAAGATGGGGAAAAAACAGAGCAGAAAAACTGAAAATTCTAAAAATCAGAGCACCTCTCCTCCTCCAAAGGAATGCAGCTTCTCACCAGCAACAGAACAAAGCTGGACGGAGAATGACTTTGACAAGTTGAGAGAAGAAGGCTTCAGATGATCAAACGTCTCCGAGCTAAAGGAGGAAGTTCGAACCCATCACAAAGAAGTTAAAAACCTTGAAAAAAGATTAGACGAATGGCTAACTAGAATAACAAATGCAGAGAAGTCCTTAAAGGACTTGATGGAGCTGAAAACCATGGCACAAGAACTATGTGATGAATGCACAAACTTCAGTAGCCAATTCGATCAACTGGAAGAAAGAGTATCAGTGATTGAAGATCAAATGAATGAAATAAAGTGAGAAAAGAAGTTTAGAGAAAAAAGAATAAAAAGAAATGAACAAAGCCTCCAGGAAATATGGGACTATGTGAAAAGACCAACTCTACGTCTGATTGGTGTACCTGAAAGTGACGGGGAGAATGGAACCCTGAAGTTGGAAAACATTCCATATCCTGAAGTTGGAAAACATTCTTCAGGATATTATCCAGGAGAACCTCCCCAACCTAGCAAGGCAGGCCAACATTCAAATTCAGGAAATACAGAGAACGTCACAAAGATACTCCTCAAGAAGAGCAACTCCAAGACAGGTAATTGTCAGATTCACCAAAGCTGAAATGAGGGAAAAAATATTAAGGGCAGCCAGAGAGAAAGGTCGGGTTACCTACAAAAGGAAGCCTATCAGACTAACAGTGGATCTCTTGGCAGAAACTCTACAAGCCAGAAGAGAGTGGGGGTCAATATTCAACATTCTTAAAGATAAGAATTTTCAACGCAGAATTTCATATCCAGCCAAACTAAGCTGCATAAGTGAAAGAGAAATAAAATCCTTTATAGACAAGCAAATGCTGAGAGATTTTATCACCACCAGGCCTGCCCTACAACAGCTCCTGAAGGAAGCACTAAACGTGGAGAGGAACAACCAGTACCAGCCACTGCAAAAACATGCCAAATTGTAAAGACCATCGATGCTATGAAGAAACTGCATCAACTAACGAGTAAAATAACCAGCTAACATCATGATGACAGGATCAAATTCACACATAACAATATTAACCTTAAATGTAAATGGGCTAAATGCTCCAATTAAAAGACACAGACGGGCAAATTGGATAAAGAGTCAAGACCCATCAGTGTGCTGTATTCAGGAAAGCCATCTCACGTGCAGACACACATAGGCTCAAAATAAAGAGATGGAGGAAGATCTCCAAGCAAATGGAAACAAAAAATGGCAGAGTTTGCAATCCTAGTCTCTGATAAAACAAATTTTAAGCCAACAAAGATCAAAAGAGACAAAGAAGGCCATTACATAAAGGTAAAGGGATCAATTCAACAAGAAGAGCTAACTATCCTAAATATATATGCACCCAATACAGGAGCACCCAGCTTCATAAAGCAAGTGTTAGACTTGCTACTTAGACCTACAAAGAGACTTAGACTCCCACACAATAATAATGGCAGACTTTAACACCCCACTGTCAACATTAGACAGATCAATGAGAGAAAGTTAACAAGGATATCCAGGAATTGAACTCAGCTCTGTACCAGGCAGACCTAATAGACATCTACAGAACTCTCCACCCCAAATCAACAGAATATACATTATTCTCAGCACTACATCGCACCTATTCCAAAATTGACCACATAGTTGGAAGTAAAGCACTCCTCAGCAAATGTAAAAGAACAGAAATTATAACAAACTGTCTCTCAGACCACAGTGCAATCAAACTAGAACTCAGGATTAAGAAACTCACTCTAAACCACTCAATTACATGGAAACTGAACAACCTGCTCCTGAATGACTACTGCGTACATAATGAAATGAAGGCAGAAATAAAGATGTTCTTTGAAACCAACAAGAACAAAGACACAACATACCAGAATCTCTGGGACACATTTAAGGCAGCGTGTAGAGGGAAATTTACAGCACTAAATGCCCACAAGAGAAAGCAGGAAAGATCTAAAATTCACACCCTAACATCACAATTAAAAGAACTAGAGAAGCAAGAACAAACAAATTCAAAAGCTAACAGAAGGCAAGAAAGAACTAAGATCAGAGCAGAACTGAAGGAGATAAGAGACACAAAAAACCCTTCAAAAAATCAATGAATACAGAAGCTGGCTTTTTGAAAAAATCAACAAAACTGATAGACCGCTAGCAAGACTAATAAAGAAGAAAAGAAAGAAGAATCAACTAGATGCAATAAAAAATGATAAAGGGGATATCACCACCAATCCCACAGAAATACAAACTGCCATCAGAGAATACTATAAACACCTCTACGCAAATAAACTAGAAAATCTAGAAGAAATGGATAAATTCCTCGACACATACACCCTCCCAAGACTAAACCAGGAAGAAGTTGAACCTCTTAATAGACCAATAACACACTCTGAAATTGAGGCAATAATTAATAGCTTACCAACCAAAAAACATCCAGGACCAGACAGATTCACAGCCAAATTCTACCAGAGGTACAAGGAGGAGGTGGTACCATTCCTTCTGAAACTATTCCAATCAATAGAAAAAGAGGGAATCCTCCCTAACTCATTTTATGAGGCCAGCATCATGATATCAAAGCCTGGCAGAGACACACACAAAAAAGAGAATTTTAGACCAATATCCCTGATGAACATCGATGCAAAATCCTCAATAAAATACTGGCAAACCGAATCCAGCAGCACAAAAAGCTTATCTACCATGATCAAGTGGGCTTCATCCCTGGGATGCAAGGCTGGTTCAACATACACAAATCAGTAAACGTAATCCAGCATATAAACAGAACCAATGACAAAAATCACATGATTATCTCAATAGATGCAGAAAAGGCCTTCGACAAAATTCAACAGCACTTCCTGCTAAAAACTCTCAATAAATTAGGTATTGATGGGACGTATCTTAAAATAATAAGAGCTATTTATGACAAACCCACAGCCAATATCATACGGAATGGGCAAAAACTGGGAGCATTCCCTTTGAAAACTGGCACAAGACAGGGATGCCGTCTCTCACCACTCCTATTCAACATAGTGTTGGAAGTTCTGGCCAGGGCAATCAGGCAGGAGAAAGAAATAAAGGGTATTCAATTAGGAAAAGAAGAAGTCAAATTGTCCCTGTTTGCAGACGACATGATTGTACATCTAGAAAACCCCATTGTCTCAGCCCAAAATCTCCTTAAGCTGATAAGCAACTTCAGCAAAGTCTCAGGATACAAAATCAAGGTGCAAAAACCACAAGCATTCTTATACACCAATAACAGACAAACAGAGAGCCAAATCATGAGTGAACTCCCATTCACAATTGCTTCAAAGAGAATAAAATACCTAGGAATCCAACTTACAAGGGACGTGAAGGACCTCTTCAAGGAGAACTACAAAGCACTGCTCAATGAAATAAAAGAGGACACAAACAAATGGAAGAACACTCCATGCTCATGGATAGGAAGAATCAATATCGTGAAAATGGCCATACTGCCCAAGGTAATTTATAGATTCAATGCCATCCCCATCAAGCTACCAATGACTTTCTTCACAGAATTGGAAAAAACTACTTTAAAGTTCATATGGAATCAAAAAACAGCCCGCATTGCCAAGTCAATCCTAAGCCAAAAGAACAAAGCTGGAGGCATCACGCTACCTGACTTCAAACTATACTACAAGGCTACAGTAACTAAAACAGCATGATACTAGTACCAAAACAGAGATATAGACCAATGGAACAGAACAGAGCCCTCAGAAATAATACCACACATCTACAACTATCTAATCTTTGACAAACCTGACAAAAACAAGCAATAGGGAAAGCATTCCCTATTTAATAAATGGTGTTGGGAAAACTGGCTAGCCATATGTAGAAAGCTGAAACTGGATCCCTTCCTTACGCCTTACACAAAAATTCATTTAATATGGATTAAAGACTTAGACCTAATACCATAAAAACCCTAGAAGAAAACCTAGGCAATACCATTCAAGACATAGGCATGGGCAAGGACGTCATGTCTAAAACACCAAAAGCAATGGCAACAAAAGCCAAAATTGACAAATGGGATCTAATTAAACTAAAGAGCTTCTGCACAGCAAAAGAAACTACCATCAGAGTGAACAGGCAACCTACAGAATGGGAGAAAACTTTTGCAATCTACTCATCTGACAAAGGGCTAATATCCAGAATCTACAAAGAACTCAAACAAATTTACAAGAAAAAAACAAACAACCCCATTAAGAAGTGGGTGAAGGATATGAGCAGACATTTCTCAAAAGAAGACATTTATGTAGCCAACAGACACATGAAAAAATGCTCATCATCACTGGCCATGAGAGAAATGCAAATCAAAACCACAATGAGATATCATCTCACACCAGTTAGAATGGTGATCATTAAAAAGTCACGAAACAACAGGTGCTGGAGAGGATGTGGAGAAATAGGAACACTTTTACACTGTTAGTGGGACTGTAAACTAGTTCAACCATTGTGGAAGACAGTGTGGCGATTCCTCAGGGATCTAGAACTAGAAATACCGTTTGACCCAGCCATCCCCTTACTGGGTATATACCCAAAGGAATATAAATCATGCTACTATAAAGACACATGCACACATATGTCTATTGTGGCACTACTCACAATAGCAAAGACTTGGAACCAACCCAAATGTCCAACAATGATAGACTGGATTAAGAAAATGTGGCACACATACACCATGGAATACTATGCAGCCATAAAAAACGGTGAGTTCATGTCCTTTGTAGGGACATGGATGAAGCTAGAAACCATCATTCTCAGCAAACGCAAGGACAAAAAACCAAACACCGCGTGTTCTCACTCATAGGTGGGAATTGAACAATGAGAACACTTGGACACAGGAAGGGGAACATCACACACCGGGGCCTGTTGTGGGGTGGGGGAAAGGGGGAGGGATAATATTAGGAGATATACCTAACGTAAATGACGAGTTAACGGGTGCAGCACACCAAAGTGGCACATGTATACATATGTAACAAACCTGCACGTTGTGCACATGTACCCTAGAACTTAAAGTATAATAAAAATATATATATAAAAAAATAAAGAAGGAGACTGCTTGGGTCACTTCATCCTTTTTGCCCATCCTCCATGTTCCTTCTCCTCTGTTCCTAGCGGTCCTTCCACAAAAATGTTTGAAAAGCACAGCCATAAACTATTCTATACCTCCCCAAACAGACACACACATACACACACATTCAGAGAGAGACAGAGAGACAGTCTCATGATCTACCTTAGCAATTAATCATTCATATGTTTGTGTGTGTAATCTGCAGTGATTTTTCTTGTCATTTACTCTTATTTGTTTGTATATATTTGAGAGTGTTTCTCTCATTGATAGCAACATCAGTGGAGGAAAAATGTACTTATACTTTCACTCTAACACTTCAAATTTTCCAAAGAACTCAATTCAGAAAGTTCCAGAACTATATATGGGTGTTCCTCTAAAAGTCTGAAGTCAAAAAACATTTACCATAGAAGTAAGGTTAGAAGGCCGGGCGCAGTGGCTCATGCCTGTAATCCCAGCAATTTGGGAGGCCGAGCCAGGCGGATCACTTGAGGTCAGGAATTCGACACCAGCCTGGTCAACATGGTGAAACCCCATCTCTACTAAAAATACAAAAATTAGTCCGGCATAGTGGCACACGCCTGTAATCCCAGCTACTCAGGAGGCTGAGGCAGGAGAATTGCTTGACTCAAGGAGTCTGAGGTTGCAGTGAGCCGAGATGGCATCACTGCACTCCAGCCTAGGCGACAGAGGAAGACCCTGTCTCAAAAAAAAAAAAAAAAAAAAAAAAAAAGGTTAGAAATGGTGATGAGAATTGTATGTGAGATCACAACAGCATATTCAATTCATTGTGCAGTTAAAATATATTTTCAATGCAATGTTGAATAAAACCAGTTTATTATAATGATGATTATGAAGAAGACAAAAACAAGCAATTCGATTAATAATTTATTTTAAAAGTTTAATTTGTAGGATGACGGTGGGGAGGGAAGCAGCTTCAGAGGCAAAGATTTAGAAAGAAAATTGTAAAGAGATTGTAAAACAGACTTCTAAGATATTTAGACAAGAAGGTTATTTAGGTCGGGTGTAATGGCTCACACTTGTAATCCCAGCACTTTGGGAAGCCGAGGCCAGGAACTGGAGACCAGCCTGGGCAACATAGTGAGACACTGTCTCTACAAGAAATAAGAAAATTAGCTGGGCATGGTGGTTGCGCCTGTAGTCCCAGCTACCAAGAAGGCTGAAGTGGAAGGATCACTTGAGCCCAGACATTCAAGGTTACAGTAAGCCAATCACACCATTGCCCTCCATCCTGGGTGACAGAGGAAGATCCTGTCTCAAAAAAATTATTATACCTTTTCCGGTGGGGAGTGGGGGGAGTTCACCCAGTCCCCACTAGAAAAAGTATGATAATAACATCTATAAAAATCAAAATGAGGCCAGGTGCGGTGGTTCACACCTGTAATCCAAGCACTTTGGGAGGCTGAGGTGGGCGGATCACTTGAGGTCAGGAGTTCAAGACCAGCCTGTCCAGCATGGTGAAACCACATCTCTACTAAAAATACAAAAATTAGCTGGACGTGATGGCGCACACCTGTAATCCCAGCTGCTCGGCAGGCTGAGGCAGGAGAATGGCTTGAACTCAGGAGGCAAAGGTTGCAGTGAGCAGAGATCACGCCACTGCACTCCAGCCTGGGTGACAGAGCAAGATTCTGTCTCGAAAAAATAATAATAATAATAATAAATAAAAAATAATAAAAAAAGTGAAAATGAAAGCGTAAGTAATACAATTTGAATTATATTCACTTTTTTCAGATTTTCTTCTAGTCCTTATATATCTGACTACAGGAGGTTTAAATGATGCTGATTTTCACTTAAAACATATGCTTTCTCCTTCCTCCATACTTAGGAATCACTAACATTACTTTTTAAATGTTTTGTAATGTCTGTATGAATGTTTTTAGTTCACAAATAGCAAGAAGGAGAAAAATTATTGAGGGTTGGGCATGGGAATAGGAAAGAAAGAGAGAAAACAGGAGGAAGAGGAAAAGGGGGAGAAAGAAGAAGAAGACAGAATTAGAGAGAAACGGAACAAGAACAGAAAAAGTACAGATTGAAGAAAGGAGGAAAACTCTTAGGTAATTGAAGAAGAATTAGAAGAGGGGGAGATGTGCAACTAAAGAGATATGTGCGAAATCAATGGTCTATGGTGCTTCCTTTTGGTGCATTAAACGAAATAATCAAATTTGATGAAGAATCAAATAAAGAGTTGAAAGATAACTTGAACTAGTTTGTTATATAACTTGATGAAAATTTACTGATGGTCACCCATACATAATAAATTACTCAAATAGAAATAACCATATAACTAAACATGATCAGTTATTTTCAGGTAGAAGTTTAAAACAATACTGAGTTATAGACTTAGAAATTTATAGTTAATCTTGATCCTACATAATTGGAATGTTCATGTGCTTATTTTCAAGATGGAGTTCATGCTGAATCAATTTAGGGCTCTGAATTATCACAGCATGAAATATGTTGTAATTTTCCAAACCATTATACTCTTTTCAAGCCACTTAAATACTTCTAATGTGATTTAAAATTTTGGAATTTAATGGCATGTTTATCTTCTGAGATATTCAGCTTGCATATGCAACACAGAAATTCCTACAGAGTCCATATGAAGAGCCAACTTCATTCTTTATTTCATAGCAATACTCTCAACTAAGTTCCCCTGTGCCTTATCCAACAAAGCTGGCATCCTGTAGTTATGCGATTCCAACAAAAAATAACAATGAACCCATTTTGAGTGCTTATCATGTTTCATTTCCCATGCCAAGAAATTCACATTCACTAACTGATATGTAACTAATAATACTTCCATGAGCAAACCACTTAACCAACCTTCTGCTTTTCTACACAGTGTATCTTTAAAACTGTATTAAACAGTTACAAGTCCAAAGTTAAAAACACATGTTTTTTGGCAGCAAGTAGATACAGCTTTGATTCCCAGAGAGCTAAATCATTGTCCAAAATTCTTATTGAAGTCCCAGCAGGCAGCACCTCCCTCAGGCCCAGGCAATCCAGCATGCAAGAGAGGCCATGATGAGCCTCCAGAAAACAAGGGCCAGGAGATAGTCCGACTTTTTGGACATACCAGTTAATTCTCCCCTTCCATGTGAAAATAGATCCAGGTTCCTCCCGGTCCCACAAACTTGTTACCACTGTGTCAAGCCTTTAATAGAGGCCAGCACAAAAGGTAGCAGCTGCCAAAACATCTTAGACATATGGAATACATGCATAAGAACAGGATTTTGTTTGCCCCACTACTATAATAAAGTCAACTTGGTCTCAGCCAGTCATCCCAATGCCAAATTGTTGGTCATCATGGAAGACAGAAATACAAAAGCCTGGTGAACTATCAGCCAGCACTGAAAGCCTACGCCTGTAAGTGGTGACTGTCACATAGTATGTGATAAAGTACTTAAGTTTTGCAAGTGATTGACAACTTCATAAAACTTTTGCCTTACAGAAATGTGATGGTTGAACCTCATTAATTAATGTTGGGAAGTCAAAAAAAATACAAATAGAACTACTATATGATTCAGCAATCCCACTTCTGGGTATGTATCTAAAGGAAATGAAATCAGTATGCACTCTCATCTTCACTGCAGCATTACTCACAACAGCCAGGATATGGAATCAACCAAGTGTCCATTGATGGGGAAGTGAGTAAAGAAAATGTGGGATATATACATGATAAAAAATGATTCAGCCTCAAAAAAGAAGGAAACCTTGTCATTTACAACAACATGCATGAACCTGGAGAACCTTATAGTTAAGTGAAATAAGCCAGGCAGAGAAAGACAAATACCGCACGATCTCACTTAAGTATGGAATCTAAGAATGTCTAACTCATAGAACTCATAGAAGCTGAGAGTAAAATAGTAGTTACCAAGAGGTGGGAGAGATAGAGAGATATTGGACAAAGGGTACAAAGTTTCAGTTAGACAGGATGAACACGTTTTATACATCTATTGTACAGCATGGTGACTATAGTTAATAATAATGTATTGCATAATTGAAATTTAATAAAAAAGTAGATCTTAAATTTCCTCACCAAAAAAGATAACTATGTCAAGTGATGAATTTGCTAATTACCTTGATTTTGGTAATCATTTTATAATGCATACATATATCAAAACATGTTGTATAGCATAAACATACATAATTTTTATTTCTCAATTTTATCTCAATAAACCTAGGAAAAAAAATAAAGCGAATCTCAAACATTAAAAAATAAGATAAAATAGAATAAAACCTCTTAAGCTCTCAAAACCTCAATTAAGTTTAAAGTGTGTTTATCATTGCTGTATTTATTTGCTTCAGCCTTTAAATATGGTAGAGAAAGAAATAAAATATTCTTTCAAACAAAAAACTTCAAAAGTCTAAAAATAATGTGATGTCCACTTACAGTTAGGGTGTAGTCAGAAGAGATTGTCACTCTCACTCTAACCAATATAAAAGCAGAAAAGCTACCAAATAATGGTTTTTTTTTTTAAATTTATGAGCGGTAAGAGAGAGGAAAAAAAACTAAATGATACCTGGAAACATAGCAGGAAGAACAAACTCATAATTAATAGGAATAAGGAAAAACTGCTGAAGTGTTAATAAACTTTTAACAGTACTGTGTGGGCTGTTCTAACAGTCTAGAATTCTGGTGTGCCTTATAAAAGAACAAGTCAGCCACACACCAATTCCCCATTTGACCTTTGCTAAATCATGTCAATAGTGTAGCAAACGGCAGGCGCAGGGCAGGAGGTCTGAAAGAAATCCTTCTGAAATGCACTGGGCTTTGACCAAGTACACTTCAAAATGTAGGAAGAGAGCAGAGTAAAAAATCCTCTGAGCCACGCTGGGCCATCACTGATTGCAAGGCAGAAGAACACCAAAGGCTAAACACAGGGAATGAAAATTGATAGAGGTCGCCCCAACTCACATAGGGTAGGTAGAGCAATGGCAGCAGCCTACCAAAGGATGGAGACAGGGCAGGATAACTGAAAGCCCGGAGGTTCACAGGGCTTTTACCAAAAGCAAAGCTGCAAAACCCAGAAAGCTGAAATAATATATATCTATTTTCTGAGATGTGGAAAGTTAAGGGCAGAGCGGAGAGCAAAGAAAATTCTTCAGTATCTCAAAATATAGGCAGCAGGCCCATGAAGTACACAGAAATCTCTGTCCGTTGAGAAATCTGACAACATGAGTGAAAAACATAGTGATGTCCAGAGTCTTACCAATGCTCAGGTCCCAAGCCATAATTTAGGGAAATTCCTGATCTTGCCCTCAAAAACACGTGAAGCTAATGATTAAATTAAGTACAAAAGCTGCAACAGAGCGCAGGCTCACTGCAATTACAGACTACATTGACACAGCCCCTCATCCTTACAACTTGTTAGAAGCAGTGTGCCATTTTCTTGAAGAAAATATTATCTTCAATTTAAACTCTTCTTTGACACAATTTCTGTTACACAATCAAAAATTATGAGACATGCATAAAACCAGGAGTATATATGTGATCCAGAATCAAAAGGAAAGTAGTCAATATAAGCCAACCCTCAGAGTAGACAGATGTCAGAATTAGCAGACAAGAGTTTTAAAATAACATAATAAATATTTTATGAGATTGAGAAAAATGTGTAGTTAATTTACATGATAATATAGAAAATTTGCGCAAAAATGTTAAAAATAGAAAAAGAATCAAATGGAAATTATAGAGCTAAAAAATACAACATTTACAAAATTAGATATGAAGAAGTCATTTGATGACCTAATAGCAGATTGAATGTGAGAAGGAAAAGAATCAGTGAAGTTGAAACAAAAAAATTAACCAGGCCAGGTGCAGTGGCTCACACCTGTAATCCCAGCACTTTGGAAGGCAGAGGCAGATGGATCATGAGGTCAGGAGATTGAGACCATCCTGGCCAACATGGTGAAATCCCGTCTCTAATAAAACATAAAAAATTAGCCAGGTATGGTGGTGTCTGCCTGTAATCCCAAATCTCATCTTGCATTCACATGTGTTGTGGGAGGGACCTGGAGGGAGATAATTGAATAATGGGGGCAGATATTTCCCTTGCTGTTCTCATGGTAGTGAATAAGTCTCATGAGATCTGATGGTTTTAAAAATGGAAGTTTCCCTGCACAAGCTCTCTCTTTGCCTACTGCCATCCATGTAATACATGACTTGTTCCTCCTTGCCTTCTGCCATGATTGTGAGGCCTCCCCAGCCATGTGGAACTATAAGTCCATTAAGCTCTTTTTCCTATATATGTCTTTATCAGCAGCATAAAAATAAACTAATACATATATATACTAATTTTAAAAATGGTGAAAAATCCTGGCTAACATGGTGAAACCCCATCTCTACTAAAAATACAAAAAATTAGCCAGGCGTGGTGATGAGCACCTGTAGTCCCAGCTACTCGGGAGGCCGAGGCAGGAGAATGGCATGAACCTGGGAGGAGGAGGTTGCAGTGAGCGGAGATCGTGCCACTGCACTCCAGCCTGGGCAACAGAGCGAGACTCCGTCTCAAAAAAAAAAAAAAAATGGTGAAAATAAGGAAGTTGGTGAGATTATATAAATATATACCGAGACAAGGCAGACTTTGTGACTAGAGATAAACAGAAAAAATGACAAAATGTAGATTTATCAAGAAGATGCAGCAATATAATAGTGTATGTTACAAAAATAAAGCCACCAAAGTACATGATTAAAAGACTGAGACCTAACAGAAGAAACAGATAAAATCACAAATTAGTTGAGGATTATAACATTCTCTTGACATTGATTCATAATAGAAGCAGTTAAAAACAGATTATTAAGGGTATAGATAATGTGAGTGTTATCAACCAACTTGACCTACTTGGCATTAATAGAGCACTATAACCAACCTCTCCAGAATACACATTATTTTCAGGAATATATGGAACATTCACCATGATAGAACATATACTGGGCCATAAATCAAGTCCCCGTATATTTCAAAGAATTGAAACCATACAGTTTGGTTGTGTCTCCAACCAAATCTCATCTTGAATTCCCATGTGTTGTGGGACAGACCTGGTGGGAGGTAACTGAATTATGGGAGCAGGTCTTTCTCATGCTGTTCTCATAATAGTGAATAAGTCTCATGAGATCTGATGGTTTTTACAAAGAGGAGTTTCCCTACACAAGCTCTCTCTTTGCCTGCTGCCATCCATGTAAGATGTGACTTGCTCCTCCTTGCCTTCTGCCATGATGATGAGGCCTCCCCAGCCACATGAAACTGTAAGTCCATTAAACCCTTTTTCCTGTATAAATTACCCACTCTCGGTGTGTGGGTGAAATGTGAAAACAGACTAATAAGAAATGTGAAAACAGACTAATACAGTAAATTCGTATCAGTAGAGTGGGGCACTGCTGAAAAGATACCCAAAAATGTGAAAGTGACTTTGGGACTGGGTAACAGGCAGAGATTGGAACAGTTGTGTTTTGGAGACAACATTATTAAATCTACAATTAATGTAAAAATCCTCAAATATTTGGAAATTAAGCAACATTTCTCAAAAACTCATGGATCAAAAGAGAAATTATGGAGAAAACTGAATTATTTTAAGTGGAATAATAATGAAAATACAACACATCAGTGTTTTACATAAAGCACATCTCACAGGAAAATTTATAGTAATTAAATGAGAATATTAGGGGAAAAAAGAAGAGTTTAAATTGAATTATCTAATCTTACTCTTTCGGAATTTGAAAAAGGAAGAATAAATTAGAGCCAAAGAAAGTAGGAAAGGTGAAAGTTTAAAGATAGAAATAAAAAGCAATGAAACAGAAAACACACTAACAATAGAGAAATCAACAAAGTCAAAAGACCATCCTTTTTAAAAGATTAATGAAATTGCTAAACTTCTAGAAGGACTGACCAAGAGGAGAAATACAGTAAGTACAAATTACTAATATAACAGATGAAAGAGGGACATCACCTCAAAGCTTGTAGATATTAAAAGTATTATAAACAATTTTATTCCAATGAATTTGACATCTGAAATAGTATGAGCAAATTCCTTGGAAAATACAACTTAAAACTCACACAAGAAAAGAAACAAAATCTGAGTAGCTATATGTTATGAGTTGATTTGTCTACCCCCAAAATTCTATATTGAAGTCCTAACCCCCAGTACCTCAAAATGTAACTTTATCTGGACTTAGGGTCTTTAAAGAGGTAATTTAGTTAGTATGATGTCATTAAGTTGGGCCCTAACCTAATATGACTGATGTTCTTATAAAAAGATAAAATCACAGATATACACAGAGGGAATACATGTAAAAAGATAGAGAAGACACCAATCTATCAGTCAAGAAGAGAAGCCTCAAAAGAAACAAATCCTGCTGACACACTGATGTCAGACTTCTAGACTCCAGAATTATAAGAATATAAATTTCCATTGTTTAAGCCATCCAGTCTGTAGGACTTTGTTATGGCTTTCCTAGAAACTGATACAGCATACTACTGGTAATGAAAGGAAGACTGCAAAAACAAAAAGATATAATGTGATCATCTCAATATATTTAATTGATATAATGATACAATGTATCTCAGCATAAAAATTAAGATATAATACAGTAATCTCAATAGATTTTTTTAAACTATATTTAACAATATTAAACACCCAGTCATAATTCAAAATTCTTAGCAAATTAGGAATAGATAGGAATTGTTTAAATATAATAAAAGGCATTTATTTTTAAAAACTCACATCCTATATAATAGTAAAACACTGAAGGCTGTCACCCTAAAACTGGGAACAAGGTAGGGTGTCTTCCCTCATTACTTCATGATACTATGTCCTAGCCAGTACAAAAAAATCAAGAAAAAGAAAAATAGCCAAAATATTGGAAAGAAAGTGAAACCATCATTATCTGCTGATAAAATTATGGTATATGAATAAAACTCTAGGGAGTTTCCAGAAATCAACCAAAAATAAAAGGTGAATTAGCAAAGTCTCAGAATACACAATCAGTATCCAAAAATTAACTCTTTTAAAATATTACCAACAATTAGAAATTGTGGTTTAAATATACTACCATTTACAATGGCATTTTAAAAATTACATGTTAAAGGCTAAATCTAACCAACTTTCAAGATCTTTATTTAAAAAAAAAATCATTGCTCAAAGTAATTAAAGATCTAAGTAAATGTGAAGATATCCTATTTCATAAAATTGGAAGACTAAAATTTGTAAGATCTCCTTTCTCGCCAAATTGATAGATAGGTTTAATGCAGTCTCAGTTAAATGTAAGCAGGTGTTTTGGACAAAATACAAGCAGTTTCTAAAATTTGTATTGAACGACAAAGTATTAGAAAAGCCAAAGCAATGCTAAAAGAGAACAAAAAAAATGTTTAAGGGCTTGCATTACCTGATTTCAAGGCTTACTATAAAGCTACAACTATCATGTGATGTTGACATAACAATATATATACCTACCAATACAGCAGAATAGAGATTTCAGAAATAGACAACGTACAGATGGTCAACTGGTTTTTTGAAAAGGCGTCAAGATAATTTAATAGGGGAAATTATAACCTACTCTAAAAATCATATGGGAACTGTCTATCCATATTTAAAAAAATCCTTGGCAGTTACTTCACATTATATGTAAAAAAATTAACTCATTACTGATCATTGATCTAATTGTAAAAGCTAGAATCATAAAGCTTCTAGAAGAAAAAAATTAAGAGAACATCTTCATGACCTTGAGGATAGTCAAACAGTTGTTGAACAAAACATAAAACAGAAGCCATTAAAGAAAAAAGTTAACACTATCATCATAATAATCAAAAAATCATTTGTCATCAGGGAAATGCAAATAACAAACCACAATCAACAGATTTTTTAAAGTAGACAACAACAAATATTGGCAAAGATATTGAGAAATTGGAAACCTCACACAATTGCTGGTGGGAACGTAAAATGGTGCAGTTGGAAAACATTTAAGCAGTTCCTCAAAAAAGTGAAAAACAGAGCTGTCATATAGCCCTGCAATTCCATTCTTAGAAATATACTTGAGAGAATGGAAAACTTAAGTTTACCCCAAACCTGAACATTGATATTTATAACAGTATTGGTTGTAGTAGACAAAAATGGAAACAACCCAAATGCCTATCAATTGATGAATGAATTTTAAATGTAGTATATCCATACAGTGAAATATTATGCAGCCATAAACCATGCTAAATGAAATAAGCCACCTACAAAAGGCCACAGATTGTATTATTCCATTTATATGAGCTGTCCAGAATAGGCAATTCTGCATGATTTTTTTAAGTAAATTACCAGCTGCCAGGGTCTTGGGGAAAAGGAAAATGAGGCGTGAGTGTTAATAGATATGGGGTATATCTGAGATGTGATGAAAATGTTTAGAATTACATAGTGGTGATGGTTGCACAACTTTGTGAATATACTAAAAAACACTGAATTGTTCACTTTGAAGAGTGAATTTGATGGGATGTGAATTACATTTCAGTTTTTCTAAAAAAGAAATCATTAAGAAAATGAATAGACAAGACACAGACTGGGAGAATATGTTAAGAACATTTATCTGACAAAGATCTTTTACAATACAGAAAGAATTCCTAAAAATAAACAATACAAAGACAAAAAAATTAAAAATGTGTAGAAGAATTGAAGCAATACCTCATAAAGGAAGACATGGAAAGGCCAATAAACACATAAAAAGTTCCTCAACATAATTCTTAAGCAGAGAAATGCAAATAAAGCCACAATGTGACAAAATTTTAATCTCACTAGAGTAGTTGAAATAAAAAAGATAAATAATACCAAATAATGGAATGGATGTGGAAAAAATGGAACCTTCATACATTGCTATTGAGATTGTCAAATGGTACAACCACTGTGAAATACTGGCAATTTAACATAAGGTTCTGTGATGCAGCAATCCCACTGCCAGGAATTTACCCAAGGAATATAAAAACATTACGTCCATAAAATGGCTTTTACAAGAGTATCTTAGTGCTCTTATTTACAATAGCCCAAACTGGAAATAACACAAATGTTCATCTTCAAGAGAAAGGAAAATGGCGATACATTCATATAACAGAATATTGCTCAATTACAATTTAAAAAAATGAAAAACTGATCCATGCAAAAATATGGATGAATCTTACATATACTTTGACTCAAGAAGCCAAACCCAAAAGAATAGATACTGTATGAATCAATGAATATGAAGTCCAAGACATGCAAAACTAATCCATGTTGTCTCTGGTGTTTGGAGGAGGGTAATGGTAAAGTGACTAGGAAGGAACACAGGGAGCATTCTGGGTGATGGAACTGTTATATATTGGTTTGAGTGGTGACGCTACAGATTTGTACAATAGTCACAATCTTTGGAATTGTAAACTTAAGACCTTTCACATTCTAAGTACACTACTCTTTTAAACATTAAATAAGCATAGAAAAAACGTAAAAACCTAAACAATAAATCAATTCAGAAGTTATCCAGACTCCATTAAATATCAAAGAGTTTAGATTCAGGTTGAGTTTATGGCCAAAGGCTTAGGAACTATTTTTTTCTGGCCTAGTTTTTTATTCATTCTTTACATTAATACCATGTTTGTAAGATATGCCTTTGTGTACATATTTTGCTCAATACAAGCACTAATATTTAAACTAGATTAAATGACCCCAGTGCATACATGCATACACATTCAGAAATACTCCTTTCTAGCAGCATTATGAAGTGTTTTTTTGACATCATTTTTTAATTAAATTTAAAAAAGTTTTCAATTACCAGTACTATAAACTTTTAGAATTGTGTGATTAATCCATACCACTTCCTTTAAAGACAAGTGAATTAAACATACTCATGGAGGAAGCATAGATTAGAATCATGATTTTTATCTATTTTAAGAGAATAGAAGAGCAGAAGGGGTTACAATCTTGTAATATTATGCAACTCTTCTGCTCTAATATATCAAAAACTTGATGATCCAAGATCATGCAGAACAGCTGAGAAGAAATCAAAGTAAACAGTGTACCTTGCAGCCAACAGATCCTGCCAATATGAGATTAGAACTCTCCATCCTAGCAAAAAAAAAATGGTTTTGGAAAGTTCCCTGCAACATTTTATGACTCACAGATATTCCCAGAGGTTCCTGTTTCCATTCTGCAGTAGACAGTGTTTGAAGGAAGATGTGCAGTTCTAGTCAACTGTTGTTCTTAGGCAGCTTGGCTGAAAGATCTGTTTAAAAAACATTTGTTGGAAAGATGATATGTTTGGTTGTTTTAATTTTTTTAAACAAAATTGCAGATTTTAAATTTGTTTAACTCTTAATTCAACATTGACTAAAAGTACAGCCTAAGAAAAATTACTATGTTACATAATATATATTACAAATGTAGCAACTTTCTCATTTGAAAATTCCCAAACCAGGGGGTACGTATTCTTGGCATAGTCCCCCTTGCATATCCTTCCAAACTGCCTCCAGATCCCTGGCTCTGTATTCCATAGCTCTGGCTATGATATTTGCCACCCAGTTCAATATCCCACCTTGGCTTCTACTTTAACCAACACTGCCAAGTCACCTCCCATCCCACCAGGACTTGATTCCTGGCTAATCTCCACCTTTGTCTAACCCCAGCTCTCTTGTTTCCTTCTAAGCATTAAATACCACTCATGAGCTACATTTCTCCCCACCTTCAATCAGCTCCACTCCACTCCACCTACAGGTTAGTAGTCTTCATTCCCCCAAGGCCTCTTCTCCGTTCCTAGCCAGCTCCCCCATTCTTCAGGTTCTTTTCTCCCCAAGTCCTCAAATAATAAAATACCTGGTTCTTAACAGTTGCCATCATTTACATAAGGTCATGTGTGGCTTTTTCTGATAATAACTATAAAGATATGGATATGAGAGAAGGTATAATACTATAAAATATGTTAACATTATCCCAGTAAAAGCCGTTCTTTCATTTAATTTGCATGTTAATAGAAGGAAGACTGATCTCTCCTGGCTCCTTAAGTGACTCATTGCTGCTGCTGCTCTACTACCAAGCCCAATCTTCCATTTCTCATTGACTCTTGGCTATTCCCTCAAACATGCTATCTTTAAAAAAAATTTGCTCTCCCAGGTTCACACCCATACCTCCCTCGATTCTGTTGTAAATCAGACTCTGCATAGATGTGGCAAAATAGATCTAGCCTAGACACATGTTTAGTGTGACTTACACAGCATTTTAGATTTTTTTCAGGCGGGCACAGTGGCTCACACCTATAATCCCAGCACTTTGGGAGGCCAAGGTGGGCAGACCACCTGAGGCCAGGAATTCGAGACCAGCCTGGCCAACATGGCGAAATCTCGTCTCTACAAAAATACAAAAAATTACCCGGGTGTGGAGGCATGCGCCTGTAATCCCAGCTACTCAGGAGGCTGAGGCATGACAATTGCTAGAACCCAGGAAGCAGAGGTTACAGTGAGCTGAGATTGTGCCACTGCACTCCAGCCTGTACAACAGAGTAAGACTCTGTCTCAAAAAAAAAAAAAAGATTTTTTTCAATTTGCTGACTGTTTAAAAATTGGAAAACTGAGCCTAAAAATAGAGATTTCCAGCTTCACTTGATGCTCAGATCATCCAACTGTGGATTTACATTTGTGCATAGCAGCATCTCTTATCAAAACACCAGGGATTCAGGCTAGGTCCTGCTGCTCACCACACAAAAAGCCCATCACTGAGCCAAGGAAGAAGGCTTTATTCAGATGCTGCAGCTGAGGAGATGGAAGATCAGTCTCAAATTCATCTCCTCAACCAACTAAAATTAGGGGGTTTTACAGCAGGAAAGAAATGTAACTATGTGTGAGAAAAAAAGGAATTAGAGAGGGATAAGGAAAAAGAGTTGGTCAGCAGGAAGCAGGTGGTCAGTTAGGCAATCGTGACAGGTGTGGGGTCTGACATCTCATTGTCCAGATGCAGTAATTTCCTAACTTTCAGTTCCTTGATACTATTTGGGAGGTCTGATGGTTCATTTTCTGAGAAAGGAACTCAGATAAGACAAATATAAGTTTCTCAAGTTTTAAGACTGAGAGGATCAACGTCCATGTTTATTCAAAAGAAACCATAAACATCAGTTCTATGAGACAACTGGACCAGTTTTTGCCCCTTCTTTCTATTTACAAATTACCCAATCATAGGGAATCTGGTCATCAGTCTTTCTGACTGCTTCATGCTGAGAAGGGGTGTCATGGGATAAGGCTAAGAGTCAACCCACTTCTGGGGCTCTGTAGACCATCAGCAGGGTAAAGGGGGCAAGACCTTTTCCCAGGTAAGACTGGTCTCTTGACAACTGGGTTCCCCTTGGCCACAAGTGGGGGGCTTAGGACTTTTTGTCCCATACCATTGCTGGAGTAGTGTGCTACATGCCCTGGGTTCACCCTGTTCCTCAGTGGGACCTCTATGGCCAAGGGAATTAGAGTCAAGACTTATAGCAAATTAAATGTCCTAGGACAGATGGGATTGGAGGTGGGCAGATACTCATAATCTTTAAAACTATTTAAGCAACAGAAGACTTAAAAACTAAAAGACAAAAAGTAAGGTTACAGTATTGTTTACAACTCAAAGGAATCTCCTTTGCCATTAAGAGGCCACACTCTGGCCTGGGAGGCCCAGTTCCCTAGGCTCTCAAACCGAGTTGTGTCTTCAACCTTGGCCTAGAATGGTGAGCTCTTTTTAAGGTCTACATAAGGGCACATAAACCCATCACAAAATAAAATATATAATTAATTTTAGTCCTCAAAATCTCACACATCCACCTTTTCCACAATAGTCCCTGGTCCTGAGGGGATTGAATAGTTTTCATTTCTGGCCCTGTGTCTCACAAAAGCAGCTCATTTTGATTGTCACCTCTCCTGGGTTTCTGAAATTGAGGTTTTGACTGATGTCAGTGTTCAAGATTTAGCATGTGTCAGTGCCATTTGCAGACCCAGGAGTCAAAACCCTGTAACTTAGCAGCACAAGGATTAATTAATAGGCTGTTTTCCAAAGATGTTAAAAGGCTCAAAACATTTGATCAAAATAGAATTGCAGGTCATTGTAAAATAATAATTATTCATTTAACCAAAGTTAAATCAAAAAGACTTTCAAAACAATATAAAAATAAAGTTACAATATACGAGAGCACTCTACCTATAATATGCAGATAGACTACTTTGGTGTAAAATAAGTTTCTATCTACAATATAAATGATCAAGTATAGTATATGCATTTATGATAAGAACAGAAGCCAAAGCTTAATGAAACATTTACGGACATATAAAAGAACATCTAGAAATTTGTGGTTCAGTTTACTAATACTGCAGAAAGTCCCATAATTCTAACATGACTCTAGATGTCATGTAGAGTGACTAACATGTAGAGTCACTAACATGACTCTAACATGTCACAAATTAAAACACTGTCATTTGGTGTCTAGTAGTTGCCGCCTGCAGCACTTCAAACCACTGTATTAAAGTGATTAGGTTACTCCTTTCAAATGTCTAATTGCTAGCATTCTAGTGACGCAATTGTGACCAAAAGCATCAAAAATGTGATAAGTCCTGTGACAAACTTATCAATGTGCAACAGTTATCATTTTTTCCATCATTAAAAAATGGTAAAAGCAAATATCAGTTTTGGAAATTCAGTATGAAGATAAATAATCTCCTTCCACTTAAATACTATATAACAAAACAGGGACAAACTAAGAACAAGCACACAATAATTTGTTTTCATCTATTTAAAAGAGTATCATCACTTCCAGGGCTGGTTTCTAGTGCAGCACTAACAAGTGATTAGGTGACATTCACCACTAGAATCATCAAACCAGGACATCACTTATACATATTTTGTTTTTGTTTTCAACTACACACACTAACAGTGATAAAAACCTTGAGATTAAAAATCACTAGAAAGTCTCATATTTTTAATTACTACTTAATCAAAGTGAATATCACTTGATTTTAATAATGCTACTAAACACAACTAAAATAATTTGAGAGAAATTTGTTAATATAATTTACTTAAGAACAAGGCCAATCTTTCCTAAACATTAAAACTTTGTATCCATATCACAGTCTTTCTGTATTATCTAAAGAAAAAGATCTGAAACTAACTCAAATTATTGATTGAACTGAACTACCTGAGATAAGCACCATTTAAACAATTTTATTCTCAGCTACTTTCGTAAATAAAATAATGTACTATTTCTGTTTAGAATTTATAAAAATAAGTCAAGTCTTTTAATTTTGGCCAGAAAACTTAAACTCTTAAAGCTCTCTAGATCATTATAGGTAAGCAAAACCAATTCAGTTTTAAATGGCTAGTGTGCTCTATCTTTTTTTTTTTGGAGACTTTACAGAGATAGCTTAGTAATTTTAGATAAATAGAACAAATGATGAACTGTTAGAAATGCACAGGAAACAAAATGACTACTATATATATAGAACCAAATACAAGCCTTCTGTTAGAAACTAAAAATACCAATAATTTTGTATATATAATTTATATATTTATTTATTTGCTATTTGTTATATATTTATTTGCTATTTGTTCTCCTTTGGGTTTTACATATATATATATATGTATAGATATGCTTATATATTTATGCTTCTATTTATATATGCATATAATATATGTATATATACATATATATAAAACCCAAAAAAGTACAAATAGCAAATAAATGAAAAATGAAAGCAAAAACAAACAAAAAACCAACCCCAAATTTTTTTCTATTCAGTTTACCTTAGAGGCTACAGTGTTACACAGAGCCAAAACACACACACACACACACACACACACACACACACACACTATAAATATGTTGTTTTTGATACACAGATTAATGTCTTTATGTCCACCAATACCACTATACATTTTGTGTATTTGAGAAATTTAGGCACTTGGCAAATAAGGACTTTAGTGCTAGTACCACCAATGCACAATAGCAAACACAGTGTGAAATTAACCAACAGAAGCATTTATGTGAAATTTGACTCCCTGCTAAATCTAGCTTCATGCTTAACTATATTTAAAAAAAGATTTGCCAAAATGCCAATGTATTTCTTTATAATATTTCTTATCTTACCTTTATCAAGACTAAGAAGCTTTAACTAGGCAATGTTAATTAGCCAAATTTCTCCAATTTCCTATCAGGTTTTTACTTTTTCATCTTTCTATTTTCTCTGTGTGTGCCTGAAGACAGACATACACAGAAACAGGAGAAAAACTACATATGACTTACACAGACAATGTATGACATGCTTGAATTTTCTGTTTGGTCTTAAATTTTCTCGTATTAAAAAAAACAGTCATTTCATTTTAGGACAAAAATTTACCATAGTCCATAATTTGAATCAACCTTTAGATAAATTCTGAATTAGACAAAATTATTCTTTTTTTCATAAGGACAGAAATTCTCTGGCACATTTTATATACAGAATTATATGTTAACTACAGTTCTTATTCTTAGTAACCTTAAATTTTAGTGAAAATCACTAGGAAGTAAGAAATCCTGAACTATCAGATATTAGTATTTTATATTTGAGAACATTCTACAGTTTTTAAAAATACTTTTGTCTATATCAAAACCTTTTTTAAATGAAAATGACCAGATAGCCAAAATAATTTGGATGACTCATCATCAAAATAATTAAGATTTTAAATTACACAAAAAGTTCACCTACAAGTATTTATCCTATTTACATGTACTCAATTCTTTCATTTTTTAAAAAGTTTATCTGGATTACTTCTGAAAACTGAGATATTAGACAAAGCTAGTGGTTAGCTCCTCATTAACCATTTCATAACCTAAGAATATCAGGTGTTCATCTAAGTAAGAACCTTAAATCCATGGGTATTTTTGCTAATAACTCAGAAGATTCAACTGTCTTTATTAAACTAACAACATTAAATTTGTCCAAAAAGTCACACAAAGGTTACTTGTGTTTTGGCTGGGTTTATAGTTTTATAACCTTCTGTGCCAAACCCTGACACCTCAAAATATATAGCAGAGACAAATATAAAACCTAGACAAAAATGTATGCTGACAACTCCAAAGACATTTCTATCTTAATAATTTTAAAGCCACCTTGTTTATTAAAGAATTACTTAAATCATGTGAACTTCAAAATTGCTTGGACTTATTTATTAATTTATGACCACTATTTATAAGCCAATTTAGTAGACACGACATATAACATAATAAATGTACATACACATAAACACATCGAAATGTGTATACACACACATAAACAAAGATCCAATAGCTTTTACCTCAGAACTCCAGCCATGAGACAGCAATACCAACTCACTGTTTTATGAACATGTTTACATGGCTAAACTTTGCCCCAAGAGGTAATCCAATGAAGGATATGAACCAGAATGTTGGATGAAACAATTTCCATTGCAGTTTGAGTTTTAAAGGCCAAACCTTCCCAGACTCCAAAAAACTCTCAGGTCAAACAGCATCACAGAAGAACCCCATGTACTAACCAGACCTGACCCTGCTTAGAATAGCAGCATAAAAGCCTGGATACATGGAACTCCATCCCACTTTCCTGTTCAATAGCAATGAAGCTTATGGAGATGCCAACACCAAAGAATATTGGGAACTACACTGACACACACACATAAACAAACAATCACCAAAGCACAATCCACCTGCTGCAGCAACAAACAAGTCCCAAGAGTATCTAAACTGAAACAGTCAGGATGCTTCCTCTCTCCATCGGTTGGGCTTGTTCATCCTGCAAATGGAAATTCTTTTTGAATTCCCCAAATTGAGAAGAGCACATCCCCCTGTCTGGTACCCACAAAAGACACTAACCCATCCAGACGCAGATGTCAAATATCAAAGGCTACTCTTCCTAGGCAATCAGGAATGTAGTTGGGGCTGGCAGCAGCAGGACCAAAGAAAGAGAGACCAAGACTCACCTCCGGCCAAAAATGGGCAGGTAGCTGCTTAGGAGGGCTTCTGAAACCCTTCTGGCCTGTAGCAGCCAAGCCACAAGCAATGTATGCCTGGTCAAGGAACCAAAATGTGTTACTGAAACACGAGAGGTTCAGACTAGGTCCCACTACTCATCACACAAAAAGCCAATTTTCTAAGAGGAGTATTGCCTGGAAAAAGGCTTTATGCATGTGCTGCAAAAGGAATTAGGGAGGGGTAAGAAAGAGGAGTTGGTCAACAGGTAGCAGGAGGTCAGTTAGTCAATCACGACAGGTGAGAGGCTATGATTCAGTTCCCCTATATTATTTGAGAGGCCTGATTATTGGTCTTACAATTTTAGATGTATAAGATAAGACAAATGTAGCTCCTCAAGTTTTAAGACTCAGAGGGTTAATTTCCAACATCAGTTCTATGGAACAATTGGGCCAGTTTCACCTTGGTATAAGTCAAGCAAGATATATGTGGATGCAGTAGCTTTCCAGCAGGCAGCTGGACATAAAGATCTGGAGTTCATGGAAGTGGTCTAGGCTGAAGAAATGGATTTAGGAGTCTTCAGAACATAAATAGTAGCAGAAGGCCTGAAGGTGGGCTAAAATAGGATCATGTGGGGGAGAAAATATAGCAAGAAGGTCACAAGACCAGGAGCAGAGCCCTGAAGATCACTGATATTTAAGATTCTACCTAAGGGATATGAGAAATAGCAGTAGGAGGAAAAGGAGGATAACTTATTAGAGAAGTATCTGAGGAAAAAAGGGAGAATTTTCAGGAAGGAAGGACTTATCAGACAGTATTAATTGCCATAGAAGTGGGTCAAGTCAAAATCATAAAAATATTTATTGGATTTGGCAATATGGAGGTTACTGGTGAACCCACTGGTTGTTCAAATAGAGAAGGGGCAAGAACCAGATTGTAGAGGTTAAATAGGGAAGACTCGAGAAAATAAGATAGTTAATGTAGCCCAATTTATGCAAGCACTCCCATGAATGGAAGGAGAGAATAGTGACAGATCTAAGACAGTCAAAATGACATTAATACGTTGACCTAAGTCATTATATTACATTACATTACTGCATACTAGTGTTAGTTGACTGAGTGTGAATGTATGAATAAATATTAATTATAAAGAAGTAATTGACTTTAATAGAAAGGTAACAAGTTCTCCAACACTCCTTTCCAACTTAAGTTCATCAGCATAGTACATTAATATAATGATGATTAGTTTAAAAAATCCTGGATTAGTTATTTCATTTATGCTCATTTCTTGCCAAATGCTAGCAAATGCTTGCAATGGATACATCTAAAATCATGAGGAACTATAGGCAGCTTGAGGCAAAGTAAAGAAAATTGGATTAGGGTCCACCTCAGGTTTCCAACCACTCACACGTATGATGTTGAGCAAGTCTCTTCATCTCTCCAGCTCTTAGTTTGCTTTCTGTTTAATGGAGTATGGGCTAAACAAGGATAGAAAATAGACAGCAAGTCATTTCAGTAATTGTAAAACCTAACTGCAACTCCGGGATATGATCTTTTTGCAAGGAAAAATTATTATGAATGTTCATACCAATTTTTGCTTTGGTTACATTGGGAGCTACGTGTACATTTCACAAGATATATTCCATATCAAGCCATCAAAATTGTCACATATATATGACATGCTAAAAGCCCAAATCAAAAAAGCATTTTTAAAATATAAATCAGAAACACAATGGAATTAATTTATTTGCTTTTACTATTTTTAACATTACATATAATTTAAAATATATATGACTATGTACAGATATATTAGACAAGTTAAGAAAACAGAAACCAAATTGTTTCCAACAGAGAGGATTTAATGGAAGAAACTGGTTTCACAGGTGTCAGAAGGTTGAATAAGTAAAGTCGCATAAAGGTAACTCAGGAAGTAGCTACAATGCCTGAGGTTAGGGAAACAAATGGGAAAAGATGGGGATAACAGGAGGAGGAGCCACCAGACCTGGTGCTCTAAGGAAGAGGCTTGGGTTGGCTGCTGCTGGTTCTCTGAGGGAAATGTTCAGGCATTTCTGAAAGTGCCAACAGGAGCTGGAGGCTGGAGCCACTTCCACAGTGGAGGCCACCACCTAACGCTTAGGAGAACTGCCATTTTAGAGTTGAAGCCAGCAAGAATAAAACAAATTTTAAAACAGAAAGGAAGTCTTGTCTCCTCTTCCAATCCCCATTCCTCAATAACTTCAAGTCTCACTTCAATACTTTCAAAAAGCTGCCAAGGGAATCAGAGGTATGAAATCTGCAAAGTCACAGCCCTAGCATTACAAACTAGTGTCAAAAAAGGAGGACATGTTGCTGAGAGACAACAGGCAAATTACTTGCACAACTTTGCTTTTTAAGAAAAGTAAAGGTTAATTGCATTGTAGTTAATAGCACAAAAATTAACATTGAAGAAAGTATCTTGCAAAACGTGAGAATCATGGGGATGCTTACATGAACAAATAAGCACATATAAGCAGAAAAGAGAAAGTTGTCCCATGATTAGGAACAGAAAGCAGAAAGAGGGAGGTAAGAAAAAAAATGGACTTCATGGAAAAGATTTATGTTAAAAAAGGAAAATGACACTAATGTTAAAATACAATAATCATAATATTAAAAGTTCTATATAATTAAATTAGCTTTCAGGTATAAGAAATTGAACATTATATTGGTGCCACAGGTCATCATGAAATGTCTAAAATCTATGATTACTGGGCTTCTAGGCTCATGGCATTTGCTTTGTCAACAAGTGCCCCAGAGTTAAGATAGACCAATAGTGACATCTGCTGCCATGGACTTATTTTTAAAAGGGCCAGTCTCGACATTTTCAAGTTAAGATTCCTGCCAAACCACTGGGCTTCTGCTGTGATGAGTCAGCATTTCTGGAACTCCTGTTTGTCATCTGTGCTATTAGAAGATTTTCTAAGGCGAACACAGAACATGGGAAAATGAGAGAATGTTTGAAAATGTAACTAAAACAAACAAAAACTGTAGGGACAGAGGGAGTAAGTGACGAGACAGAAACTTCACATTGTCTTTTCACATCCTGTTTTTCCTTTGGCTAAGTAAGTCCAAATTAATCTTGCAGTTGTTAGCAAGCATAAGCATGTTTTCAGTGAAAAGAAGGATTAATTTAACTGTTGTCAGCTTCAGTGGATTCCCAAAATTTACAGCATAATATTTAGACCAGAAAAAAAAAATAAAAGTCCAACAATCAAAGGAGGGTATGTGGGAAATTTTTAGAGCAACCCTTGCTTAGGAAACCACTTCCTAGCTATCTAAGTGTTTACCTTGATTATACCTCCTTCAACATCTGCTGACCCTCTCTGCTTCTTCCTTTTTCTTCTCTGAAAGGCAAGAGAACATAAGGTTTGAATCAAAAATATGTTTTTGATTTTTAAAAAAACATATTATCACCAGTGTAAAGTGGTCAGCGTGGCTCATTTATATGAACCCACAAATATTACCTCAAGAAAATCATGAGTTAATTTATTTGCTCTACAAAAAAAATGGTAAATTATATGAATCTCTACCCCAGTTATGAAAGAAGATGAACAAAAGAGACAGATGTTTCAGCTGATGGAGAACTGAATTAAGAGTTCTGGCTAGTATAAGTTCTAGTTATGAAATAAGATGAACAAAAAAGACAGATGTTTCAGCTGATAGAGAACGGAAGTAAGAGTTCTGACTTCTAGTACAAGGTTCTGACCGTGCCTCAATGTGTCATCTTGAGGAAATCACATAACTTCTCTGAGCCTTAGTTTTCTCTTCTGTAAAATGAAAGGATGAGGCTACATGAGGGATGAAAAAATGGGATGCAACTCATTTCCCTTCTTGGGTTAACTCGCAATAGTTGCCTATGAGTTAATTGGTGTAACTCATAAGGTGCATCCAGACTCCATGGAAAAGAGTGCTGACTAATTAGCAGGGTCTGCTGTGGACAACATAAATGTGAGCAGCTGCATGCACACCACACAGATACCAATTCACAAACAAGACAATTTCTTACTTTTTCTTTAGCTGTAGATTCTATTACCAGCCATCATTTTTAGTGCCTACTGTATTTTAGCTGTGCAAGATGCTCCAAGAACATTATTTCTAATCTTCACAACACTTTAAAGACAAGAAAACCAAGTCTCAGAAAAATTACATAATTTTTTCAAAGCTGTATAACATAGCTGGACCCAATTACTAACATAATCTCCCAACATTCTCCATTATAAATAAAAACTTCTCATATTTTGGATCACATCCCCTAGCCCTCTCAAAACACAAAAGCTATATTATAACATAATTGTGTCTTGTCAGATGATTCCTTAATACATCTGTATACCTACCTAAAGAAAGGATAAAGGTTCAGACATGAAATTTGGCTGGCCTACATAAACATAAACGGCAGGGGAGGAGTCTCAGGGCAAACATGGCTAAGAAAATGGTTTTTTCCAACAAACAAACTGAATGTATGCTGAAAATTAAAAGTGACAAAGGAATGAACAATAACTAAAAGTCATGTTTAACTTTAAAGCAAATAGAATTCTACACAAATAAAATTAGAGGGATACCAAATCCAAGTTGACAAGAACCATAAAAACAGGATACTGTGTATTGCCTCAATCTGGAAAGCATAGTTGACTCAATTGATACAGCAATCTGGGGTGTAGCAGACACACGTGGATGTTCAATAAACACTATTTGATGGTGATGGTTTATAAGTAATTCAGACAATGGATTCCTGTTGAAAAATATTTTTTGAAGCTTCTTTAATTTGATACAATATCTTGTAAATGTTTTAGGTTATGTTGTTTAGGTTTAGGTTTAGGTTTAGGTTTAGGTTTAGGTTTAGCTTATGTTTAGGTCCAGGTAAAGTAGAAAACAAACACATGTTAAATTTTTATTAGAACAAACTAACTCTTCTCATCAGATAACAGAATCCTCAGAAGTTTTTAAAAGTAGCATCACAAAATTGGTCTATACTGACTAGTTACAAAATTACATACTGATGCTTTCAAAGTAAACACTTAGAAATTTACAATTGCCTTTGGAAAATTACTCAGCAATATGCATTAGTAAAAAAGCTTTAAGAAAACCAGATGCAAGAATGAATCCATGGCAGAAAAAAATGAGTGTTAGTGGTCAGATTGGATCTCATATCAAAGCACCTTGTGTTCCTATAATTAACAGACTAATTTATTCATATTATAAACATTTATTCTTCACTTATCGTGTACTCAGTACTCCAGCAGTCACCAAGAATACGTTTACAAAATAAAACAGTCCTAACTTTGAGGAGTAGACATCTAATTAGAAACAGGCATATAAATAAATTAAAATACAAAGTGACAAGTAAATCAACTGGATTATATTTGATGTACATATGTATTACATGAAAGGGAAGTAATTAATTTTCTCTCATGTGATCAGGAAAGGATCAGAAAGACACAGAAGTACAGGAACAAAATGAAGGTCAATCTGTTTCTTAAGACACTATTAACTGACATGTTTACATAATACTAAAATAGACAAAAATTTAAAACTTTAAGTCATAGACTTTTAGACAGGCTCCACTCATACATAAGAAAGCTCTAAAAAGAGTACAGTCAATAACTACATGAAAAATAAAATGTATATAATTACATAAAGCAAAGTGTTGCACTATTTTTCATCCCTACTATTCCAAGCCAATATCATTCCAAGGTGTGAAGGCCCATCATGATATCATGCACTAAGAAAGTCAACACAAGAAAGTCCTGCAGAGTGTTATTCCACATGGCTTTGTGACTAATTCTGTTTGTGGAATGAACTGAGCTGTGGTCATGGGTCACTTTCAGCCGGGCCAAGAGAATGTTTCCAGAGTGTAATTGTTCTGGGCATCAAGGCACTTTACAGCATGTTCCCAATGCCTTTTGATACTTTGTGGCCAGGAGACTGCTGAGAAAATATTATTCACCAGAATTAGACTGGACTAGTCAACCTCCTGGTTATTACATCTCCATGTCAACACAAGCCATGTCTGCAACCAAATTTACCAGATGTTTCTAATTTCTCTACCTTCTGAACTACATGTTGAATTTTTTTTCTGGCTTTGAAATATTTTAAACAAAGGACTTTCTGTGATGTCTCAGAAAAACTCACAAAATTGAAACCCTGGCTAATATCAGAATAAGAGTCCTGGCTCTCCTGCACTGCCACAGGATGGGATTTCTTGCTTCTCACTGCCTATGACATTTTCTCAATAGGGTTTTTACCTATAGGAGTCTCCTTCACTCTCTGGAGATTCCCATATGGCTAACATGTAGATAAACGTCACTAAATTCTGGAGTTAAATACACATCCTCTGTTGCTGTATTACCTAAAACAGATGCTATTTCAAATTAAGGCCTTAATATCTATACAAATCATCAACTCACATACCCTTTCAAAGCAACCACTGCATTTCTAGAACATCATCCAAAGACTGTACATGTATTCACAATGAAGTTTTTGCAAAGATATTCATTACTACTTTGTTAAGACCTGGAATTTGGAAACAACCTAAGTCTTTATTAGTAGGAAACCAGTATGATATTTTGTTCTATGCCCACATAAGGAATAATATTCAGACCTTAAAATGATTAGACAGTTCTCTAAATATATAATAACATCAAAAATCTCCATAATAATTGTTAGGTAAAAAACAAGATGAAGAATTAGGTTGATATGTGTGGGTGTGTATGTGTGTATAAATACACAGTCAATACTTACATATATATTGTAAATTTTGTGTTGTTTTGAATTTTAATTTGCTGCTATGTGCAAGTATTGTTTATTCAAAAATAAATTTGGGAGAAATAAAGTAAAATAAAAATAAACAAAAAGCGAGATTTTGAGGAAAACACACAATAAATTAATGAAAAGGGGGCAGGAGGGAAGGAAGAAAAAAGGAAGCAGAAACCTAGATTCCAAAACCATGGATGGATCTGTATCCTTTTTATTATAATTATTATACTTTAAGTTCTGGAGTACATGTGTAGAACATGCAGGTTTGTTACATAGGTATACATGTGCCATGGTGGTTTGCTGCACCCATCAACCTGTCATCTACATTAGGTATTTCCCCTAATGCTATCCCTCCCCCAGCTCCCACCCTCAGACAGGCCCCAGTGTGTGATGCTCCCCGCCCCCTGTGTTCTCATTGTTCAACTCCCACTTATGAGTGAGAACATGCAGTGTTTGGTTTTCTGTTCTTGTGTTAGTTTGCTGAGAATGATGGTTTCCAGCATCATCCATTTCCCTGCAAAGGACATGAACTCATCCTTTTTTTAGGGCTGCATAGTATTCCATGGTGTATATGTGCCACATTTTCCTTACCCAGTCTAAAATTGATGGGCATTTGGGTTGGTTCCAAATCTTTGCTATTGTGAACAGTGCTGCAATAAACATACGTGTGCATGTGTCTTTATAGTAGAATGATTTATAATCGTTTGGGTATATACCCAGTAATGAGACTGCTGGGTCAAATGGTATTTCTAGTTCTAGATCCTTGAGGAATTGCCACACTATCTTCCAAAATAGTTGAATTAATTTACACTCCCACCAACAGTGTAAAATCGTACCCATTTCTCCATATCCTCTCTAGCATCTGTTGTTTCCTGACTTTTTAATGATCACCATTCTAACTGGTGTCAGATGGTATCTCATTGTGATTTTGATTTGCATTTCTCTAATGACCAGTGATGGTGAGCTTTTTTTCGTATGTTTGTTGGCCGCATAAATGTCTTCTTTTGAGAAGAGTCTGTTCATATCCTTTGCCCACTTTTTGATGGGGTTGCTTTTTTCTTGTAAATGTGTTTAAGTTCTTTGTAGATTCTTAGCCCTTTGTCAGATGGATAGATTGCAAAAATTTTCTCTCATTCTGTAGGTTGCCTGTTCACTCTGATGATAGTTTCTTTTGCTGTGCAGAAGCTCTGTAGTTTAATTAGATCCCATTTGTCAATTTTGGCTTTTGTTGCCATTGTTTTTGGTGTTTTAGTCATGAAGTCTTTGCCCATGGCTATGTTCTGAATGGCATTGCCTAGGTTTTATTCTGGGGTTTTTATAGTTTTAGATCTTATGTTTAAGTCTTTAATCCATCTTGAGTTAATTTTTGTACAAGTTGTAAGGAAGGGGTCCAGTTTCAGTTTTCAGCATATGGCTAGCCAGTTTTCCCAACGCCATTTATTAAATAGGGAATCCTTTCCCCATTGCTTGTTTTTGTCACGTTTGTCAAAGATCAGATGGTTGTAGATGTGTGGTGCTATTTCTGAGGCCTCTGTTCTGTTCTACTGGTGTAAATATCTGTGTTGGTACCAGTACCAAGCTGTTTTGGTTACTGTAGCCTTGTATTACAGTTCGAAGTCAGGTAGCATGATGCCTCCAGCTTTGTTCTTTTTGCTTAGGAATGTTTTAGCTATGTGGGTTCTTTTTTGGTTCCATATGAAATTCAAAGTAATTTTTCTCCAATTCTGTGAAGAAAGTCAATGGTAGCTTTATGGAGATAGCAAAGAATCTATAAATTACTTTGGGCAACGTGGCCATTTTCACAATATTGATTCTTCCTATCCATGAGCACAGAATGTTTTTCCATTTGTGTCCTCTCTTATTTCCTTGAGCAGTGGTTTGTAGTTCTCCTTGAAAAGATCCTTCACATCCCTTGTAAGTTGGATTCCTAGGTATTTTATTCTCTTTGTAGTAATTGTGAATGAGAGTTCACTCATGATTTGGCTCTCTGTTTGTCTGTTATTGGTGTATAGGAATGCTTGTGATTTTTGCACACTGATTTTGTATCCTGAGACTGCTGAAGTTGCTTATCAGCTTAAGGAGATTTTGGGCTGAGACGATGGGATTTTCTAAATATACAATCATGTCATCTGCAAACAGAGACAATTGGACTTCCTCTTTTCCTATTTGAATACCGTTTTTTTCTTTCTCTTGCCTGATTGCCCTGGCCAGAACTTCCAATACTATGTTGAATAGGAGTGTGAGAGAGGGCATCCTTGTCTTGTGCCGGTTTTCAAAGGGAATGCTTCCAGTTTTTGCCCATTCAGTATGATATTGGCTGTGGGTTTGTCATAAATAGCTCTATTTTGAGATACGTTCCATCAATACCTAGTTTATTGATAGTTCTTAGCATGAAGCAATGTTGAATATTGTCAAAGGCCTTTTCTGCATCTACTGAGATAATTAGGTGGTTTTTGTCATTGGTTCTGTTTATGTGATGGATTAAGTTTATTGATTTGTGTATGTTGAACCAGCCTTGCATCCCAGGGATGACGCCAACTTCCTCGTTGTGGATAAGCTTGTTGATGTGCTGCTTGATTTGGTTTGCCAGTATTTTATTGAGGATTTTCACATGGATGTTCATCAGGGATATTGGCCTGAAATGTTCTTTTTTTGTTGTGTCTCTGCCAGGTTTTGGTATTAGGATGATGCTGGCCTAATAAAATGAGTCAGGGTGGATTCCCTCTTTTTCTATTGTTTGGAATAGTTTCTGAATGAGTGGTACCAGCTCCTCTTTTTACCTGTGGTAGAATTCTGCTGTGACTCCATCAGGTTCTGGACTTTTTTTGTTGGTAGGCTATTAATTACTGCCTCAATTTCAGAACTTGTTATTGGTCTATCCAGGGATTCAACTTCTTACTGGTTTAGACTTCAGAGGGTGTATGTGTCCAGCAATTTATCCATTTCTTCTAGATTTTCTAGTTTATTTGCATAGAGGTGTTTATAATATTCTCTGACGGTAGTGTGTATTTCCAGGAAATTGGTGGTGATAGCCCCTTTATCATTTTTTATTGCATCTATTTGATTCTTCTCTCTTTTCTTATTAGTCTGGCCGGCGTTCTATCTATTTTGTTGATCTTTTCAAAAAACCAACTCCTGTATTCATTGATTTTTTGAAGGATTTTTTGTGTCTCTATCTCCTTCAGTTCTGCTCTGATCTTAGTTATTTCTTGCCTTCTGCTAGCTTTTGAATTTGTTTGTTCTTACTTGTCTAGTTCTTTTAATTGTGATGTTAGGGTGTTGATTTTAGATCTTTCCTGCTTTCTCTTGTGGGCATTTAGTGCTATAAATTTCCCTCTACACACTTCTTTAAATGTGTCCCAGAGATTCTGGTACATTGTATCTTTGTTCTCATTGGTTGCAAAGAACATCTTTATTTCTGCCTTCATTTCGTTATTTACCTAGTAGTCATTCAGGAGCAGGTTGTTCAATTTCCATGTAGTTGCGCGGTTTTGAGTGAGTTTCTTAATCCTGAGTTCTAATTTGATTGCACTGTGGTCTGAGAGACTGTTTGTTATGATTTCCATTCTTTTGCATTTGCTGAGGAGTGTTTTACTTCCAATCACGTGGTCAATTTTAGAATAAGTGTGGTGTGGTGCTGAGAAGAATGTATATTCTGTTCGTTTGGGATGGAGAGTTCTGTAGATGTCTATTAGTTCTGCTTGGTCCAGAGTTGAGTTCAAGTCCTGAATATCCTTGTTAATTTTCTGTCTCGTTGATCTGTCTAATATTGACAGTGGGGTGTTAAAGTCTCCCACTATTATTGTGCAGGAGTCTAAGTCTCTTTGTAGGTCTCTAAGAACTTGCTTTATGAATCTGGGTGCTCCTGTATTGGGTGCACATATACTTGGGATAGTTAGCTCTTCTTGTTGCATTGATCCCTTTACCATTATGTAATGCCCTTCTTTGTCTCTTTTGATCTTCGTTGGTTTAAAGTCTGTTTTATCAGAGACTAGGATTGCAACCCCTGCCTTTTCTTGCTTTCCATTTGCTTGTTAAATATTCCTCCATCCCTTTATTTTGAGCCTATATATGTCTCTGCACATGAGATGGGTCTCCTGAATATAGCATACTAATGGGTCTTGACTCTTTATCCAATTTGCCAGTCTGTGTCTTTTAATTGGGGCATTCAGTCCATTTACATTTAAGGTTAATATTGTTATGTGTGAATCTGATCCTGTCATTATGATGCTAGCTGTTTACTTTGCCCATTACTTGATGCGGTTTCTTCATAGTGTCAATGGTCTTTACAATTTGGTATGTTTTTGCAGCAGCTGGTACCGGTTGTTCCTTTCCATGTTTAGTGCTTACTTCAGGAGCTCTTGTAAGGCAGGCCTGGTGGTGACAAAATCTCTCAGCATTTGCTTGTGGGTAAGGGATTTTATTTCTCCTTCACTTATGAAGCTTAGTTTGGCTGGATATGAAATCCTGGGTTGAAAATTCTTTAAGAATGTTGAATATTGGTCCCCACTCTCTTCTGGCTTGTAGGGTTTCTGCAGAGAGATCCACTGTTAGTCTGATGGGCTTTCCTTTTTGGGTAACCTGACCTTTCTTTCTGGCTGCCCTTAACATTTTTTCCTTCATTTCCACCTTGGTGAATCTGAGAATTATGTGTCTTGGGGTTGCTCTTCTTGAGGAGTATCTTTGTGGTGTTCTCTGTATTTCCTGAATTTGAATGTTGGCCAGTCTTGCTAGGTTGGGGAAGTTCTCTATTCTCCCCATCACTTTCAGTTACACCAATCAAACGTAGATTTGGTCTTTTCACATAGTTCCATATTTCTTAGAGGCTTTGTTTGTTTCTCTTTATTCTTTTTTCTCTAATCTTGTCTTCTCGCTTTATTTCATTGAGTTGATCTTCAATCTCTGATATCCTTTCTTCCACTTGATCAATTCGGGTATCGATACTTGTGCATGCTTCATGAAGTTCTCATGCTGTTTTTCAGCTCCATCAGGTCATTTATGTTCTTCTCTAAACTGATTATTCTAGTTACAATTCATCTAATCTTTTTTCAAAGTTCTTAGCTTCCTTGCATTGGGTTAGAACATGCTCCTTTAACTCGGAGGAGTTTGTTATTATCCACCTTCTGAAGCCTACTTCTGTCAATTCATCAAACTCATTCTCCATTCAGTTTTTTTCCCTTGCTGGTGAGGAGTTGTGATCCTTTGGAGAAGAGGCATTCTGGTTTTTGGAATTTTCAGCCTTTTTGCACTGGTTTCTCCCCATCTTCGTGGATTTATCTACCTTTGGTCTTTGATGTTGGTGACCTTCAGATGGGGCCTCTGAGTGGATGTCCTTTTTGTTGATGTTGATACTATTCCTTTCTGTCTGTTAGTGTTCCTTCTTAAAGGCCCCTCTGCTGCAGGTCTGCTGGAGTGTGCTGGAGGTCCACTCCAGACCCTGTTTGCCTGGGTATCACCAGCAGAGGCTGCAGAACAGCAGAGATTGCTACCTCTTCCTTCCTCTGAAAGCTTTGTCCCAGAGGGCCATCGACCAGATGCCAGCCAGAGCTCTCCTGTAGGAGGTGTCTGTTGGCCCCTACTGGGAGGTGTTTCCCAGTCAGGATACACAGAGGTCAGGGGCCCACTTGAGGAGCCACTCTGACCCTTATCAGAACTCAAACGCTGTGCTGGGAGATCCACTGCTCTCTTCAGAGCCGTCAGGCAGGGACGTTTAAGTCTGCTGAAGCTACACCCACAGATGCCCCTTCCCCCAGGTGCTCTGTCTCAGGGAGATGGGGGTTTTATCTATAAGTTCCTGACTGGGGCTACTGCCTTTTTTTCAGGAGGAATCTAGAGAGGCAGTCTGGCTGCGGCGGCCTTGCTGAGCTGTGGTGGGCTCCACCAAATTCAAACTTCCCGGTGGCTTTGTTTACACTGCAAGGGTAAAACCGCCTACTCAAGCGTCAGCAATGGTGGACACCCCTCCCCCTACCAAGCTCAAGTGTCCCAGGTCAACCACAGACTGCTGTGCTGGCAGCGAGAATTTCAAGCCAGTGGATCTTAGCTTGCTGGGCTCATGGGGGTGGGAACTGCTGAGCCAGACCACTTTGCTCCCTGGCTTCAGCCCCCTTTCCCAGGGAGTGAACGGTTCTGTCTCACTGGCATTCCAGGTGCCACTCGGGTATGAAAAAAAAAAAAAAAAAAAACTCCTGCAGCTGCTCAGTGTCTGCCCAAATAGCTTCCCAGTTTTGTGCTTGAAACCCAGGACCCTGGTGGCGCAGGCACCAGAGGGAATCTCCTGGTCTGCAGGTTGTGAAGACTGTGGGGTAAAATGCAGTATCTGGGCCAGAGTGCACTGTTCCTCATGGCACAGCCCCTCACGGCTTCCCTTGGCTAGGGGAGGGAAAGCCCATGACCCCTTGCACCTCCCAGGTGAGGTGACACCCCACCCTGCTTCAGCTCACCCTCCGTGGGCTGCACCCACTGTCCAACCAGTCCCAATGAGATAAACCGGGTACCTCAGTTGGAAATTTAGAAATCACCCACCTTCTGTGTCGATCTCGCTGGGAGCTGCAGACAGGAGCTGTTCCTATTCAGCCATACTGTCAGCAGATCCAATTTACTGACTATTTTAAGACCATTGTTGAGACCTACTGCTCAGAAAAAAAAAAAAAATCACTTCAAAATATTAGTGCTCATTTACAACGCTCCTAGTCAACTGAGAACTCTGATGGAGATGTAAAAAGAGATTACTGTTGTTTTCATGCCTGCTAACAAAACATTCATTTTGCAGCCCATGGATCAAGGAATAATTTTGACTTTCAAGTATTGATTTAAGAAATACATTTCATAAGGCTATAGCTGCTGTATTTATGACACTTTCATGGTGTTTGGGTTGCTATAGCCTTGTAGGATATTTTGAAATTAAGTAGTGTGATGCCCCAGCTTTGTTCTTTTTGCTCATAGTTGCTTTGGCTATTTGGAGACTTCTGTGGTTCCATACAAATTTTAGGAATGTTTTTCTACTTCTGTGAAGAACATCTTAGGTGTTTTGACAAATATTACAATGAATCTGTAGATTTCTTTGGATAGTGTGAACATTAAGTCTTCCAAGCCATAAGAAAGTGATACTTTCCATTTTATTGTGTGCGTGTTCTCTTCAATTTCTTTCATCAGTATTTTATAGTTTTGTATAAAGATCTTTCACTTCTTTGACTAAATTTATTCCTAGGTAATTTTTGTAGCTATTATAAAACGGAATGCTTTCTGGATTTTTTTTCAGATTGTTTGCTATTGATGTATAGAAGCACTACTAATATTTTTATGTTGGTTTTGTAACCTGCAATTTTGCTAAATTTGTCTATCAATTCTAACAGTGTTTTTGGTGGAGTGGTAGGATTTCCTATATATAAGATCCAGTAGTGTGCAAACAGGGACTATTTAACTTCTCCTTTCCCAATCTGAATACCTTTTTTTCTCTTTTTACTGATTGCTTTTGCTAGAAATTCTATTATGATGATGAGTAGAAGTGACAAGAGTGGACATCCTTGTCTTGTTCCTGATCTTGGATAAAAAGCTTTCAGTTTTTCACCATTGAGTATGATATTAGCTGTGAATTTGTCATACATATATGGTCTTTATTTTGTTGAGGTATACTTCTTCTATATCTAATTTGCTGACAGTTTTTATCATAAGCAGATGTTGAATTTTGTCAAATGCCTTTTCTGCATCTACTGAGATGATTGTTTGATTTTTGTCCTTCATTCCATTAGTATGGTGTATCACATTTATTGATATGCACATTTGAATCACCCTTGCATCCCAAGGATAAATCTCCCTTGATCATAGTGAATAATCCTTTTAAATGCTGTTGAATTTAATTTGTTAGTATTTTGTTGATTTTTGCACTTCTGCTTCTCAGGGATATTGGCCTGTAGCTTTCATTTTTGGTGTGTCCTTGTCTGGTTTTGATATCAGGGTAATATTAGCTTCATAGAATGAGAATAGAAGTATTCCCGCCTCTTCAACTTTTTGGAATAGTTTGAGTAGAATTGGTGTTAGCTCTTATTTAAATCTTTTATAGATTCAGCGGTGAAGCCATCAGGTCCTGGGCTTTTCTTTGATGGGAGACTTTTTATTACTGTTTTAATCATTTTATACATTATTGGTCTAAACAGGATTTCTATTTTTTTCATGGTTCAATCTTGGTAGGTTCTATATGTCCAGGAATTTATCTATTTCTTAGTAGGTTTTACAATTTGTTAGCATATAGTTATCATAGTAGTCTCTAATAATCCCTTGTATTTCTGTGTTATCAGTTGTAATGTCTTCTTTTTCATCTCAGATTTTATTTATGTGAGTCTTCTCTCTTTTTGCTTAGTCTAGCTAAAGATTTGCCAATTTTGTTTACCTTTTCAAAACACCAACTTTTGTTTCATTGATCTTTTTTAAGTCTCCATTTCATTTATTTTTGCTCTAATATTTATTATTTCTTTCCTTCTACTACTTTTACATTTGGTTTGTTCTTACTTTTCTGTTTGCTTGAGGTGCATCATTAGGTTATTTATTCAGCCTTTCTACTTTTTGATATAGGTGTTTATTGCTAAGAACTCCTGTCTTAGGGATATTTGTCAGTAATATTCACTATTGTATGCTCAGCACCTAGAAAAATGTATGGCAAATAGGATACATTTTTAAAATTTTGTTTAGTTAAAATTTTAATTAGGATTTTGCCTATCTTAACGACATTATATTTCAACCAATAAATAGCAGTTTCAAGTAAAAACAAAAACAAAACTCCCCTCCTAGAACTGCTTTTGCTGTATCCCATAGGTTTTGGTATGTTGTGTTTCCATTTTCATTTTTCTCTAGGAAATTTTTAATTCTTTTTTTTTATTTCTTCATTGACCCATTCATTATTAGAAGTATGTTATTTAATTTTCATGAATTTATAGTTTCCAACATTACTTCCATTATTGATTTCCAGTTTATTCCACTGTAGTCAGAAAAAATACTGGATGTTATTTTGTTGTTTTTTGTTTTATTTTATTTTAACTTCTGGGATACATGTGCAAGACGTGCAGGTTTGTTACATAGGTAAACATGTGCCATGGTGGTTTACTACATCTATCCATCATCTAAATATCAAGACCCACATGCGTTAGCTATTTATCCTGATGCTCTCCCTTCCCCCGCCCCTCCAACAGGCCCCAGTGTGTGTTGTTCCCTTCCTTGTGTCCATGTGTTCTCATTCTTCAGCTAATACTTATAAGTCAGAACATGCAGTGTTTGGTTTTCTGTTCCTGTGTCAGTTTGCTGAGGATAATGGCTTCCAGCTCCATCCAAGTCCCTGCAAAGGACATGATCTCATTCTTTTTATGGCTTTTCTGTTTTTTTTTTTTATTTGTTAAGAATTGTTTTGTGACATGCCACATGGTCTGTCTATCCTAAAGGATTTTCTATGTGCTGTTGAGAAATATGTGTACTCTGCAGCTGTTGGATGGAATGTTTTGTAAATGTCTGCTGTTAGGTCCACTTGGTCTACAGCACAATTTAACTCTGATTTTTTTGTTGGTGTTGATTTTCTGTCTGGACAATCTGTCCATTGTTGAAAGAGGATGTCAAAATCCCCTACTATTACTGTATTTCAGTCAATCTCTCCTTTTAGGTCTATTAATATTTGTTTTATATATTTGTGTGCTCCAGTGTTGGGTGCATATATATTTATGACTGTTATATCCTCTTGCTGTGCTGACCCCTTCATTATTATATAATGATTTTTCTTTTTTATCATTGTCTTTTTTTTGTCTTTTTTGTCTTTATCTTTGTCTTTTTTATCATTCTTGACTAAAAGCCTATTTTATCTGATGTAAGTATAGCTCCTGCTGCTCTTTTTTGGTTTCCATTTGCATGGAATATCTTTTTCCATTCCTTCACTTTCCACCTGTGTGTGTCTTTATAGGTGAAGTGATCTTGTAGACAGCATGTAGTTGGGTCTTTTTTTTTTTTAATCTATTTAGTCACTCTATGTCTTTTAATTAGAGAATTTAATCAATTTACATTCAAATTTATTATTGATAGGTAAAGGTTTACTATTGCCATTTTATTATATGTTTTCTGGTTATTTTATAGATTCTTTCTTTCTCTTTTCCTCTTTGCCATATTCCTTTGTGGTTAAGTGATTTTCTGTAATGCATTTTGATTCTACACTATTTATTTTGGTGTATCTATTATAGGTATTTGCTTTGTGGTTACCATGAGGCTTACAAAAAGCACATTATAACAGGTTATTTTAAACTGATAAATGACTTACCTTTGATCACAAAGAAAAGTAACAAAAAAATCTCTGCACTTTAATACCATTCTCCCCCACATTTCGACTTACTGATGTTTCAGTTTATATCTTTTTATGTTGCCTATCTCTTAGCCAATTGTTATAGTTATTGATTTTAATAATTTTGCCTTTTATTCTTCATACTTAAGATATAAGTGATTTAGTTACCCCAACTAAAGTATTAGAGTATTATAAATTTGTCCGTTTCTTTCTTCTGTAAGGTAATTGTTTTCTTTCATAGGCTAGGATGCATAGAATATATGAAAATGAGAAGACAACAATTTTAAGACTACAAAATTTTACCATCTTGAATCTTTTGAAAAAGCTACCAATCATCTCCATTTACAAAGCTTGAAAAGCAAAAATTTTATCTATATAATTTTTAGACAATCATATAATGGCTTTATAAGGCCACCAGCCTATTAAAGGAAAATGCAGAGTATTGTAGATGCTTCAAACCAATGAAAAGTATTCAACTTAGACCTAAAACAGATAAATTATTTTCCCTTTACCCATAATTTATCTTCTAATTTTACCAGCAGCATTCTGTCAGCCCAGTACACTAAAACCACATTGATAGGAAAATGTCAGTCATGTTTTCTTCTTACATTCTATGAGTTATTAACCAAGAGCACAGCTGGATGATTAACTACCTGTCTTAGTGCAAAATGTTCCAGTTGCACCCTGACTGCCAGAATTTTTTTTCATATTTTATTTGTAATTTTCCTGGCAAGCATATTGTTAACTTTACCTCTCTGTAGTTAACTGCCAAATGTGAACAATAAGTTATTCAACTTATCAGCTTTCCTATTCTTCCTATTATTCTAAGCAAGTCTAGTTTCTGTTTAAAGAGGAAATATTCACTAGAAAGATTTTAACAAACGAAAGAGTAGAACAGAGCAAACAACATAAAACAGAGAAGACAGTCCTTTGAAAAATATCTTAAGATATCAAAATGTCTAATACTGATGAGAATGAAAAGGGACATGATACAAATAAAATTAAGTAAAAAGGGGAAGTAATTAGATATGTAAGTTTTTTAAATTATAAGCCAGTTTTTGGATCAGCTATATGCTAGTAAATTTTAAGACAGAAGATATGCATAAGTTCCTAGACCATAAAATTACAAGTTGACACAAACAGAAATACAGAATTTAAATAGAAGAAAACATACTAAAAAATGTAAATGGTAGTCAAAATAAATAAATATTCAAAATCTATAAAATAACAATTTTTTTCCTCTTCCTTTCCAAAACTAACAACTTTCATTAACTTTTTAAAAAAATTTCCTTCTGCATTGTGTAGGAACTTCAATGCTCTTAAATATTATTAGTAATGGTGAAATCTTCTTGCCCATCTGGAAAGGTAATGCATCTAAAGTTTCTCCATTAAGTATAACACTTGCCAAAGGTTTTTAATAGATCACCTTTATCAGGTCCAGGAAGCATATTTCTTATAGGTTTCTGAATTTATAAATTTACAAATGTCTTCTAAACTTTATCAAATCCTTTTTTCCATTCATAATTAAAATTATCTGGATTAAGAAAATGTGGCACATATACACCATGGAATACTATGCAGCCATAAAAAATGATGAGTTCACGTCCTTTGTAGGGACATGGATGAAATTGGAAATCATCATTCTCAGTAAACTATCACAAGAACAAAAAACCAAACACCACATATTCTCACTCATAGGTGGGAATTGAACAATGAGAACACATGGACACAGGAAGGGGAACATCACACTCTGGGGACTGTTGTGGGGTGGGGGGAGGGGGGAGGGATAGCATTGGGAGATATACCTAATGCTAGATGACGAGTTGGTGGGTGCAGCGCACCAGCATGGCACATGTATACATATGTAACTTACCTGCACATTGCGCACATGTACCATAAAACCTAAAGTATAATAATAATAATAATAATAATAATAATAATAATAAAAGAAAAAAAAAAGAAAAAAAAATTATCATATGTTTTTTCTCCTCAATCAATTAATGTGGCAAATTACTATTATTGCTTTTTCTCATGCTAAAGCATCTTCACATTCCTTGGATAAACCCTATTTGATTATGATATATTCTTATTCTTATTTGTATTATTTATCAATTTATTATCAATTTTTTCAACATTATTTACTTACAGAAATAATAATTTCAATTTAAATTCAATGAATTCACCCACCTAGGAAAGTATGGTACTAACAGCCTCTTAATACTAATTAGAGATTTCAGAAAGATTATCAAATACCAGATCAACTTCCTCTTCATTACCATCTCTCCCAAGTCATGAGTGGCATTAGAATCTGGCAAGAGGAAGGGGAATTGATGATTCATTTAGTTTGAGTTTCATGGAGTAGATCTAAAGTGCACAGTCACTCCCACATAGACTGAAGTGATTGCTAGCCTTCTCACAATAGGAATGACTTCCATGAATCCTGCTATAACCCACCGTGTTGACCCACCTGTCATGTAGACACAAAGGCATAGGCAGACTGTCTTACACTGGGGAAATATGTTCATACAGGAAGGGAAACAAGGTCTTAAATGTAGAAAGCCAGAAATTAGTCTAAGGAAAATTCTTCCAGTCATCATACCTAAAAAACTGCAAGCAATGAGTCCAGCCTCACCTGTGCCTAGTCAAAAGAGAAGTAATCTGTCAGGAACACATGCAATAATGCAATTAATGCAGTTATTACATGAACACACATGTTCTCCTTTCTGAATTTTGTGAAATAGTATTTATCAGAATGTCCAGGTTTCTTGGACAAAAACCTGTAGCTGCACTACTAAGAGTATATCTGCTTGTGATACTATGTGTTCTCTGCATTCCAATTATCAATAAGAAATTATTTTGATTAACTATACAAGAGAAAGACTGAATTACCTTCTTACTCTCCCTACATATAGAATATAACAAAAATTTCTACACTTGAATAGGCGATTAAAAAGTATGTAGCAAGGTTGGGCCCGGTGGCTCACGCCTGTAATCCCAGCACTTTGGGAGGCCCAGTAGGGCAAATCACCTGAGGACGAGTTCGAAACCAGCCTGGCCAACATGGTGAAACCCCGTCTCTACTAAAAATATAAAAATTAGCCAGGCGTGGTGGTGGGCACCTGTCATTCCAGCTACTCGGGAGGCTGAGGCAGGAGAATCACTAGAATCCAGGAGGTGGAGGTTGCAGTAAGTGGAGATCATGCCACTGCACTCCAGCATAGGCGACAGAGCAAGACTCTGTCTCAGAAAAAAAAAAAGTATGTAGCAACTTCCAGTCTCAGCTCTGACACATAAAGAACTTGAAAATTCTAATAGAAGTGCATTCTGCAAAATACTTGACCAGTATTCCTCAAAACTGCCAACATCATCAAAAATAGAGTCTGAGAACAGAAAAAGACTTTAGGTAAAAACTAAGGAAATCTGAATAAACTATGAACCTTAGTTAATAATATTGTATCAATATTGATTCATTAACACAAAAAGGGACAAACGTACTATGTTAATAATAGGGGAATCTGGGTCTTAACTTCTCCGTAAATCTGAAACTTTTAAAAAGTGAAATCTATTTTTTAAAGTATGTAGCCAAAGAATATAAGAAAAAATATAGAGGGATATAAGATAGTTAATATCAAATACTTTTTTCTAAATTATGTGATGTCTTTGGAATTTTTCAGCTACTTAAATCTGTAATTTGTTATAATTTTCTTTCTCAGTTTAAATATTCACTTTCATCATTAATTCTATATAAGCAATTTATATTCTATTTGTTTTAAAAGGGCTGCCAAAATTATATGAGCTTCAAACACCACCCAAGCTTTTTAAAGTCATGGTTAGTTATTCGCAGTTGCTTTCTACTCACTGAATACTCCTCATGCCTCTATATTTTTGCCATGCTGAAATTTTCTCTAATTTTCAAGGTAAGTCCATCTTGAATGACAGAGACAATTTATCCAAAAACAATGAACTCAGTATTGTAAAACCTGGACTGTCTTCCTAAATCAAGCCTGTTCAGTACTAGCACCAACTTTACGGAGACACTTAACTTCTTCCTATGAAGAATCTCAGTTCCGCCAGTTGTCAGTTCTATGGCCTTGGCTAGCTATTTAACATGTTAGTGCCTTAATTTGCTCATCTGTAAAATGGAGACAGTAACACTGGGCAAGGATAGGGTTATCTTATGGCTGCACTGGTGCAGCTCTGTGCTTATCTCTACGGATGCCTGGAAGTCTGTTACTGACGCTTGGTCAAGACAAGACTGGGAAGTAATAGCTAGTGATTTAGAACATGTCATTTAAAGTTCAAAACTCTCCTGGAGTCACTCCATATTATCTTGTCTACATTATTTAGGATATATGGATTGATGGTTTGCATCTGGTTTAACTTGTTACACAGCTTGGCTGTAGCAAAGTGACCAGTAAAGGTGAAAAAGGCCCTTCAGTGAACTTGCATTTGAACTATGCTGAACTTAGATACCCCACACATAACTGAAAAATGCACAATCCAAAGATGAAATGTCTCATGCGCAACTGAGAAAAGACCTTGGGAGGTCTGCACTGGGTGTTTTTAGACTTCCTATGATTGCCTACACTTTCCTTCTCCTCATGTCCTACATTATTTGCAATCGTTACAGCCTTACATAAGTGTACCCTGTGGAGTCTTGAGAGTTCTTTTATTTTGAGACCTTGTACAGCACCGTCATAAGGCCCTTGTAAGGATTAATTGAGCTAAGAAATGTAAAGCACTTAGCACACTGCCTTAACAGTAATAAGCGTTCCATAAATGACAGCCATGATTATTCGTATTTCCCCTCTCTCCAATAAGGTCCAACCCCTACCCCATTAATGACAACATTGAGATGGAATTAATTGCTTCCATGGACTATTATTATCTGTTGCAGTGGTTCTCAACAAAGAGCTATTTTGCCCCTCAGGGGACAATTGGCAATGTCTGAAGACATTTTTGGTTGTCACAACTGGGAGAAAGGTACCAATAACATCTGGTAATTACAGACCAAGAAATCTGCTAAACACCACACCAGGACAGCCTCTCACAACAAAGAATTATTTAGCGCAAAAAGTCAATAGTGCCAAGGTGGAGAACACTGGTCCGTCACTCTTATGGTTTATCTTAATTACCATCACATTCCTCAAGCACCAGGCACAGATCCCCGCAGATGCGTGCATGTGTGCACGTGGGTGTGCTTGTGGGTGTGCTTGTATTCAATAAAAATCAAACCTATAAGATGGCCTGAAAATTTCTCCTGCCTAGCCAAAGAACTACCTCTATGGCAAGCTGACTGAAGAAGGGCCTCTTCCTTTTGCTGTTGCTGCCTACCACAAGGGTTAGCTACATGCAGGCAATCAAAGAATGAGAACTTTGTGCTACAATATCAGCTCTTCTGAAGGTTTGTGCACCTTCCCAATTATATCATTGTCACGACTTTCTCAAATCAGGCGAGAAATGCTTTCCCACTCTCTGGTCTTTCTTTCATCCCTAAAATGAGATTGTGCATCCTCCACCAGAAACTCTCCCGAAGGCTGTAAGTGTTGGCAGATGATCTCATTTTATTTCTATCCAATACCTGCAAAGTGAATCTAGTGCATAGGAAAACAACTGTGACAACCACATACTCAGAAATTCTCCCTCTTGCTCCTCACAGAAAACTATATCAGACTATATTCCAATGACATTCTGGAGGTCATTTTTATTTTTTCCCAGAGTATGTTCATAACGCCTTACACAACCCATACCCTAGGAGTATATCTGATATTTTCCTTTTAGGGTGACCAACTGCCCCAATTGGCCCAGGACTTTCCCAGGTTGAGCATTGATAATTCCATGTTCTCAGAAACCCCTCTGCCCCAGACAAGCTATGATAGTCAGTCACTCAACTCTTACTCAAGTGCTTCTTAGCATGTAAAACAGCTACATTTTAATAAATGTTGTGATAAAGCAGAATTCCACATATTGACTTCCATGTTTTATTGAACGTAATTACTACATTGGAGTGGTTCTCCAGGACATTCTTTCTCCCAGATCGACTACACTACTATTGCCTTTATATGGCCAGTGCTGTCACAGCACAACACTGAGGTCACTCACACTAAGAAGCCACTTTCCACACTATTTACACAATGGATAGGATAGAATCCAGAGCTTTACCTAAACAGCTTCTTCCCCAGAGCTTAGCTCCAAGACAAGAATCTTATTCAATAGAAATAACAACTGAAACACTCTATCTACTGTCACAACTACTAGTAATCCAACCCATCACACTAATTTATATTTCCAGTATCAAGTCCTTCAGATGTGTGTAATTCATCTTCATGTGACAGTAGAAAGAATTCATATTGCCCACCATGGGCCTTCATTACTGAAAATATTACTGCAAATATTTTGAATTATATTTACATTATAACTATAATTACATTATTACTGAAAATAGGCAGCCACCTGTTTTTATGACAGTCTTTACTTGAATAAGTCCCATTTTTAAGCAATCTAGATTTTAATGGATTTTAGCTTTTAAGTCAAACATCTTCATTTATAATAGATTTATTTTCCAACTCTTCTGCCTTCAAATGCCTTACAATAGCCCCACCCTTATCCCCATTTTTATTATATAAACATATGACAAATAATTGTGTTTCTTTTCTCTTGTTTCTCAGCAATCCTGTGAATTAGGTAGCTCAGTTATTGTTATTCTCATTTTAATTTTTATAGATGAGCAAACTTATTTGACAGCAAAATAGAAAAAGATAAGTTCCCTTTGAGAATGTATAACTGTGTTATTGTATTTGTAGTCTAGAAACATACCTTAAATTCATAGTGTTTCATTCAATCCCGCTGAGTTATTTCAGTATCTCATTTGCTATGATAACATCGTTAATAAAAACCATCCACATTACCAGCCATTGGCTGATCCAACTATAAGTGCTGATACACCTCACACTGCACAACATACATCAGACAATAAATGTTAAGAAAAATCACTGGTTTTCCGAGGGGGGAAAAAAACACTAGAATTCATCACAAATGAAGATCAATTCACATTTAAGCAAATATCAACATTATTCAGCAGTTGAATTCCTATTAATATACTTTCCTTCATGCATTACCTAACACTGAAGTCAACGTCTCTAATGTAAGATAATTTTTAAAAGTTTACTATATCAAATCACCAGTAGAATGCATTCATTAGATAAAGTTAACTGTAGTATTAACATAACTTGATACAAAATAGCAGTCTTTGTACAACATAAATGGTGAAAGGAACTGGATGAGTTTATACCAAAGGAAAGTCCTTAATTCTTTTGCCACAGCCAAGACTTTCTCCTTTCCTAATGCATGATTCAGATTTCTACACCCTACCCATTTTGTAGGTACACAGTAAATCAGTTGAACCATGTACTATAGTTAACTTGGCCTATTCAGGTGATCATAAAGAAAAAAGGAAAAGCTTGTTTCTTGAGAAGTTCCATCCTTCTAAATTTACTTCCTCACTAATGAACAGAGGTCACCTATCCACTACAATACAGTAAACAGAAGTGATTTCATTTGTGCCATGTGAATGTGCCCTGCTTCAGCTTGCTTACAAGCAAATAATAACACTCAATGTTCATTTTGTCTGGAAGAAGAAAGTTACTGTGACTTACCAAAGATTTAAGTTAGAGCATGTATCACTAATACTCAAAAATCATATTATAAATGTATGTTTTGAACTGGTCTGACCTAATTTTGAAGACTGTCAAGTTTTTTTGATTAATATCAGTACCCTCCAACAATCTTAAAGTATATTTTGTCTGACATTAATACAGCTATGCCAACTTTCTTTTAGTTTGCATTTGATTATTATTTTTTATCTTTTTATGCTTAAACTTTCTGTATCCCTATGCCTCAGATATCTATTTTGTATGTAGAATATAGCTAATTTCATTTTTGCTTTATTTTTCAATCTGGTAATCTCTATCTTTTAACTGAAGGAGTTTGATACATTTGTTTTCAATGAGATTATTCAAACTTCTGAAAGTTTTTTGAATATCTATATATTCTGAATTTTATATTAATTGTTAAATTTTGTGTGTATTACCTATGAATTTTGATTATTATAGTAGAAGGACATTTGTACTGATAAAATTGAGAGCCAGTATTCTATGATAATGTGACTAAATAAACTTTTGAGTCATTTCTAAGAAAATTACATAATTCCAAAACAAACATTCCAAATATATTTGTAATAGCTTCATGGGCAAAAGATGAGTTTTGCTTTGACTATGTTTTCCAACAATGGTTGGTTGGTTTGTGTTAGTTTTCCGATTGCATGATGAGGTCTAGCATGTCACACGACTGAACTTCAGTATGCACTCAATTCTTCCTCATGTATTGATTAAAGACCATATACCTCATGTGTCAAGATACTGTATCAGCTTTACCCATAAATTTATCGGGCAGGTAATAATAATAAAAGTTAATGCATATAGCACATACTGTATGCCAGGCATTGTTCTATGTGCTTTACATTTTTTGACTCATTAATACTCCCAGCAAGTCTGTTATGCTGCCATAATGGACACCAAATGACTCCCTGTTGCATTTAATTTTCTCCGTCATCTCATCTCTACCTCTAATTGTACTTTTTTCTCTCTCCATTGTCTTTTTTCTGGCTTTAGGAATGGGTGGTGTGGTAAAGCTGAAAGAGCAATGAGTTATGAAGTCTAAGAAATGCATTTCAAATCCCATTTCTAGTATCATTTGATGGCTTGGCAACCTTGAACAAGTTCCTATTCCCCTCATCTGCAGAACAAAAATAAAAATATCTATTTCATAGAGTCATTATAAGAATAAAATAATGTGTGAAAAGAGGTGTTCAATGTGTTTTATTTCTCTCCTCATCATCACATTAATAGTGTAAAGTCAACAGAATTATATAAACTTGTTATAACAGCAACATAAACTTTTGATGTATAATTTCAACAAGTCATTTTCAGAGATGTCATCTCTGGCTGTCACATTATCTAAAATAAAACACACACACACAATCACACTCAACACATAAAGCCACACACAACACATGTGACATAGAAAATGTATACATCACATACAATCATACTCAACACCCATACAACATGCACATACAACACACACAACTTACATAGATCATAAACAATCTTCTTCTATAAACACATATACTCACATAAATAATTTAATAGGCCCAAAACGTATTTTATTTCCTTTATAGGATTTATTCAGTATCTGAAATTATACAATTGACTGACTGACTTATTAAATACCAATCCTCATTGGAACGGAAACATTAATGGAAACGGAAAGCGACACAGCTAGCTAGTATGTGCTAAAAAAAAGGCTAAGTCTGACAGGATGTGATACATTATGGAAGTTTGTCTCCTCCAAATTTCGTGTTGAAATGTAATCCTCAATGTTGGAGGCGGGGCCTGGTGGGAGGTGTTTGGATCGTGGGTGCAGATTCCTCATGAATGGTTTAATACCATCCCCTTGGTGATAAGTGAGTTCTCCCTCTAATAGTTCATGTGAGTTCTGCTTGTTTAAAAGAGCATGGCACCTCCCCCTTCCCCACATCTCTTGCTTTTGCTATGAGATGTGCCTGCTCCCCCTTTGTCTTCCACCATGATTGTAAGCTTCCTGAGGCCTCACCAGGAGCAGATGCTAGTGCCATGCTTCCTGTAAAGCCTACAGAACTGTCAGTCAAATAAACTTCTTTTCTTTATCAATTATCCCGTCAGGTACTCCTTTGTAGCAATGCAAAAACTGACCAACATGGAAAATTTCTACCAAGAAGTGAGGCATTGCTATAAAGATGGTAATGTGGAACTGGCTTTGGAACTGGGTAATAGGCAGAAGTTGGAAGAGTTTTGAGGTCTCAGAAAAAGATAGATGAGGGAAGATTTGGAACTTCTTAGAGAAGTGTTAAGTGATTCTGACCAAGTGTTGATAGAAATATAGACAGTGGAGGCTAGGCTGAGAAGGTCTCAGATGGAAGTAAGAAATTTATTGGGAACTGGAGTCAAGGTCACCCATGTTATGCCCTAGCAAAGAGCTTGGCAACACTGTGTTTATGTCCTGGGAATCTGTGGAAGTTTAAGCTTAAGAGTGATGACTTGGGGTATCTGGCGGAAGTAATTTCTAAGTAACAAAAGCATTCAATATGTGGCCTAGCTGCTTCTAATAGCCTAAGATCAGTTACAGGAGCAAAGAAGTGACTTATAGTTAGAACTTATATTTAAAAGGGAAGCAGATTGTAAAAGTTTGAAATATTTGTAGCCTGGCTATGTGGCAGAGAAAGAAAAACCATTTTCAGGATCGGAATACAAGCATGTTATAAAGCAACCACTTGCTAGAAAGATTAACATGACTAAAATGGAGCCAAGAGCTAATAGCCAAGATAATGGGGAAAAGGCCTTGAAGCTATTTCAGAGATCTTAGAGATAGCCCTTACCATCAGAGGTCAAGAGGCCAAGGAAGAAAGAATGTTTTCAGGGGCCAGGCCCAGGGCCCCATTGCCCCGCACAGCCTGAAGACACTGCTCCCCACATCCCAGTTGGTCCAGCTCCAGCTGCAGCTCAAAGGGCCCCAGATACAGCTCAAGCCACTACTCAAGAGGGTGCAAGCCTCTAAAATAGAAATTCCTAATCCTACTCCACAGAAATGGTATCAGAATTAAATTAATGGATAGAAAATAGGGAAAACACTTAGAACAGAGTCAAGTACTCAATATATATTTATAGAGACTTACTTACATTTAGAATTCTCTAAGACCAGTAGTACCAGATGATCATTGTAGTACAAATTTTAGCCATTCAAAGTACTTGCTTTCAATTCAGTAAAACATTTAGTATTAGTTCCATAATTAAGTAAAATCTGTATCATTATAAATAGTTAAAATCCATTTACAGACATATATCAAGCTCATTATGTTCAGTTTTTTAAACTGTCTAATATTCTATAATGGCAAACTTCATATACATATAAAACATTGAAAATAAAGAAGTTCACCTTTCATTGTTTATGTTTAAATACATATTTAAGTTGTGGAATCATATTTTAAAATATGTAAAAAGCTATAAATGGTAACATTTCTGCAAGTGGACTAGCATGAGGACTTTTTACTTTTAATTTTAAGCCCTTATGTATTGTTTAAGGATTTTAAAAACAGCATATATTACTCACATACTTAATCAAAATAGCATAGATTTTTCCAAAAATACAGTCATTATAAAGTGGAATATATCCTTTTTCTGATGAAGCATTTTTAATAAGTAGGTATATTTTAAAAAATACATTTTGAAGGACAAGAGTTGACTTGTTAAGTCATTACATCATCTTCCGTTTGTACGCTTTTATTATACTCATACAAACAAGCTTTATTTTTGAATACTTTCATGAACTCACACCTCTCTCATCTGAAGTTAAGACTGTTCCAAAAGTTGAATTTTGCAAGCCAGTCAATTAGTAGCAAATGCAATGACTTCATATTTTGGGAAAGTTGACATATTTTTAAAAACATTTTTTTTCCATATGCTACACTTGGCACTAACTTCAAAATGCTCCAGATTGTTCTGGATCATTTCATGGCAAAATTCATTTCTGTATTACCTCATTTTCTTCCCCAAAGGATGGCTTTTTTCTGTTCAAGTTAAGCAGACATTAATATCTCAGCAGGGAAAATATGACTCTTATAATTTTTATAATAGCCTTTTCAGTCCCAAATATTACAGTGGTATTACAGTTACTGCTCTATAACTATACAAGATTCCTTTAAGTTTAGTTCAGTTCAACAAATATTTATTGATCATTTTATATGCCACAAACTAGGGTAATTTTTAGAGTTACAAAGTTAGCTAAGTGTTTAAATGTTCTGCTGTTCAAATATTCATCAACCAAAGGGGAAAAAGATATCTAAAGAGAATTTCAATGTGACCCCAGAGGGTCAAGAACCCACAACAGAGGGGAACCTCTCTGGTTTCTATTTTTCAAAATAAGCATGCATTCTTCCACTCAAATTTATATTTTTGTCTTATAGGTTCCTACTAGGTAAAGTCACTTTGTACCTTTCTTTGTACCAGGCTTTCTATATAGCTGTAAATAATCAGACTCTGAATAATATTCTGTGAGTAACAATAATTAGTGTCTGGAAAAAAATATGGCAAGGACATATACTTTGGATCTCACAATATGTGATACTAAATCCAGTATGAGAAACTTAGATCCTAAGAGAGCAAAAATGAATGCAGCTGATAGAAAGAAGAGTGGAGATAAAGAATGAGGAAAAGGAGAGAAAATGAGTCAGTTCTATAATTCTTCTGTCCTATAAGCAAAAACATCTGCAATCCAGGAAATGCCTTTAATCTCCCATGTAACTAAGGTCATAGCTTTGCTTTCACATACCTATTTTGAACTATTTGTCTAAAGCAGTGGGACAATGTGCTGTTGACTGTTGCTGTGAAAACACACAACATGAGGAGAACTTAACCTTGAAATTGAGTTCGTTTTTGAAGGAAAAAATGTCTTATGGGGGAACAGAAAGCAGTCTGCATGAACCTTACCTGGGAAAGCAGCCATAAAAGAAAGTGTTGGTTCAAAGGACAGTTGTGACTTAGAAAAAATATTTTACTATAAAAATATTATAGTAGGAAAAATTAAATGACACATGGTGCATGAGTGATGAGGCATGGAGTAGGGCACAGGTTTCTCTAAATACTGAATTAATTATTGTTTTTTGCATATCCTTTTCTTTACTAAAAGCAATTTCAAAGGTTAGATATCTTTTTTTTTTTTTTGAGGAAGAAATATTCAGATTCCTATAGTTTCTAAAGTCTCTGCGGCCCAATTTTACCCTTTTGTTAGTTTTGAGATCACTATTAACAACAAATCAACCACGACCTCAAAATAATTTTAATAACTTTCACTTATCATACTTAAAGAGATGACTGCTAGAGGACTAATTTCATTAAAAAACTGAAAAGCCACATTTACAAAATGTGTGTTGTATGAATGCATTGTTTAAAAAATTATCAAAGATCTACTTTTTACTCAGTATTATATATGGGGCACAAAATGAAAACACAGGTGGAATCTTCAAAGATTTTCCACAAAGAATTTTTTATGGCATGACTTAAAAGTGAAAGCATCTCCATCTAAAATTCTTTTCAGCTGAATATACTGTTGCATCTTACTGTAACATGTATTCTCTAACTTGAAAGTATGCCTTCAGGTTAAAGGAAATCTGAGCTAAAGAATCTATGAATGAACAAATAAATATAAATGGATAGAAATCATCACTCTATAATTGTTTACATATTTTCCCTTCACACTATGGATCTCTTTAAAAATACTTTCTAAACAAAGAAGAATGAAGCACCTTTATCTTCAACAAAGTTAACAGGAAATATGACCACATAGGATATTTAGTTGTCAAAATATGCCCTCATAATGTAAATCTGAACAAAATGTTAAATCGAATATTTATATTTTTATATCTTTTTTTTTTGAGATGGAGTCTCGTTCTGTCGCCCAGGCTGAAGTGCCATGGCACAATCTCAGCTCACTGAAACTTCCACCTCCCAGGTTCAAGTGATTCTCCTGCCTCAGCCTCCTGCGTAGCTGGGATTACAGGTGTGCGCCACCAAGCCTGGCTAATTTTTTTGTATTTTTAGTAGAGATGGGGTTTCACCATGTTGGTCAGGCTGGTCTCGAGCTCCTGACCTCGTGATCCGCCCAACTCGGCCTCCCAAACTGCTGGGATTACAGGCATGAGTCACCGCACCTGGCCTATATTTTTATTTCTAAACCAATGTAATTTACCAAATAGCATTACTTCATAAATATATTTTGCTAGCTAGCTTAGAGATCCTATCTTTGATTTGTTGAATGAGGTACAGATTATAGTTTATTGGTTTTATGATTCTGTTTTCTCATCTTCACAATGGGGACAATGGCTGCTTCTGTCAGGTAATATGATCTCAGTGTTTTGTCATAAATTGTACAGTTTCTCAATGTTTAAACTCTTTCAGAGATGTTATTTCTCAAGTTTGTCAAATTAGGATAATAGAAGAGTTTTCCAAGTACAGTATTATCTATCTTTAGAGTACACGTATAGGTCTGGAGGAATATCATGGTTAATTGATTCAAGATTTTTGCAAGATAGATCCAAAGTGGTTAATAAGAAATACAACTTAATAAAAATAATTATATTTGAAAATAATTATTTAGACATCTGGAATTCAGAAGAAAGTGAGTAAAAAGGAAAAAATTAGTTTTATTATGTATAACCCTTTATATTAGCATGTTAACAAAGTTCCAAGATTAGCAGAGATCAGAATAGTGGAAAGAAATCTCCAACTCTTCCTAGGGAAGCTTTTGACTCAGCCCAAACTTCAACTTGGCTCTCATTCTTCTTGTCCTCTACAGGGAAAATGAGATCTTTTTGCCCTTTTCTGTCTTTCTGCCATGCATGGTGACTTAGAATGTTAATGTAGCTTTTCCACAATGTGTGTAAGCAAATACTGTCTTTGTGGCCTCAGAAAAATATGACACCTTGTTTTATTACGTGGCTCTGTTATTGAATACTTGTGCATTAAATTTTAAAAATTCTTTTAAAAAATACTTAAAATTTTTGCATATTGCACTGTTTGTTAACACTGGTATTTGAACACTTTCTAAGATCTTGCATTTTATGTTCTGCCTCTCTTTATCTACTTATCCTTTTATTGCCTCATTATCAATAATGAAAAACTGATGTATTTATTCCATCACCAAGTACATTTATGTCTTTCATAGTTAACTCTGCATGAGATTTAAGTAGATGGGGCCAGACTACTTCAGTTAACTCATTTCCTACCATATTCTTGATATGTTTGAAAAAAAAAGATAAAAATATACTTGTAGGATAAACAGTGAATTTTGACTTGTCTCCCAAAGTACATAACCTAGATTAGAAAAATGTGTCTTCAATTATAATTGCTAATTATTGTAGCATTCTTTCCCTCTGCACCCAGGTACAGAGTCTTTTTCAAGTAATGTTCAAGGTAACAACTACTGCTCTTTAGCTGTTGGCACAGGAATATGAATGTATTTGTATTCCCTAATATAGAAAGGTTTGTACAATTTTGAATTTATATTATCTATGCAGTTGTAAGAATCCTATAATTAGTAGTTCTCAGTTTAAGTGGACAAAATATTGAAATAAATATTTTACTTTTCCCTTGGTAATCATTGACACAGGCAAAGCACTTATATCCACCTGAATTATTTAGAAGTAATAAGCAGTTTTCCATAATGCCAGACAAAGGCACTATGTTCCACTTTGCAAATTATGTAAAGTTCCAATCCCAGGAACTAGAGACTAGGCAGGAAAAAAATGCTGAATTTTTAAAATAAATAGCAGTTGCTATTATTTTGTTAGAATTATACAATATATTTAATATATTGTTACCAATTATGTGCATGAGTGCTCTGTAACTAAGGCTCATATGATCTTACAGGACAAAGCCCAAATACCTGAAAATAATCAAGGCCCTTTATAATCTGATCCCAACTTTTCTGCTTCATCTTTACTTTCTACCTTGCTTCCACCAAAATGTAAGTTAAATTGTAGCCTGCAGTTCCTGCAGAACCGTACCCAAGCATGGTATGGCTTGTCACATTCCCAGACATTTGAAAGTCACTCCCCACCCCACTGCCTTCAGTGCCCTTCCCTTCTCTGCTTTACAATTCCTACATATTTGTTAAGACCCAGGTCAAAATCAGCTCTCTGAAGCCTTCTCTAAACTTGGACAAGCTCAAACATTTCACTCCTGTATTACTGGAGCACTTTGTACAGACCTACATTATACCGGGTAATGATAATCACTGGATAATCATATAACTATTAATCTCCCATAAACTAGGTACATGGTCCTCAAAGACAGGAATTCATGGTGCTTTCATGTTTGTGTTTCCAGTTTCTTGAATAGTACTTACACAAAATAGAAGCTCAATAAATATATTTTGAATGAATAAATGTTTGAATAAATCATACACTAACCTAAAGTAAATTTGAGTTATAACCAAGACCTTTTCTTAAGTCCACACTAATCTCCCTACTTCATTATCAAATGATTTTTACTTTTTTTGCAGGTCCACCAAAAGTGACAATCTTGCAACTTCTGTATTCACCCATCCCAATCCCTCCACTTTCTCCTCCTTCACCTAGAGGAAGTTATGAATACAAAACTGAGAGAGATTTAGGGTAAAAAGAATCATGCATCACAGAATAGACACGTTACAAGCATGATTATTTGTTTCTCCTTGCGAACCAATTATTGAATAATTTGTATTGAATAAATGAACTGGAATGTTCTGAGGGACCCAAAGTGCACTTATTGGGTAACAGCTGACCCGTTTTTAAGGGTATAAATAGCACCCTACAGCTGAGAAAATTCCTTGTAAGAGTTACCTGACTTAAACTTGGAGAGCAACGAGCTGCTTGTAATTTATTATAAAAGAAGCTCTCATCTTTTGTTGGGATTCTCTCTCTTCCCTAAAGAATGTATATGCTTTAATCATTGTAATAAATCTTCCCTTCATTTACTCCTCCATGGCCAATTCCAACAGTGATTTCTTTTTTAATGCACGTCTATTATATCTTAACTGTTTACGTCAACGATATGAGGCAGTTTAGACAACAACAAAAACGCATATAATAAAATATAATTAGAAATGGAAAATAGTTGCCATAGAATAGATAAGGTAAATACATAATTTGTAAGAGCAACATAGATGCCATCATTTAGCTTAAATTCTGATTTTAAGTTGCCTGAACAACAAGGTAAAAATGAAGGCTAAAATGAGTCATCTAATTCTCATTGTTTAAAAAGGAGAAAAGCGGCCGGGCGCGGTGGCTCATGCCTGTAATCCCAGCACTTTGGGAGGCCGAGGCTGGCGGATCACGAGGTCAGGAGATCGAGACCAACATGGCTAACACGGTGAAACCCCGTCTCTACTAAAAATACAAAAAATTAGCCGGGCATGGTGGCGGGTGCCTGTGGTCCCAGCTACTTGGGAGGCTGAGGCAGGAGAATGGCGTGAACCCAGGAGGCGGAGCTTGCAGTGAGCAGAGATCACGCCACTACACTCTAGCCTGGGCGACACTACACTACACGCCACTCCGTCTCAACAACAACAACAAAAAAAGGAGAAATGCTGACATTGCAGATACTAAGAAAACCTAAGATTTTTCTGACTCCAGATTTTAAAAGAAAATTCTCATTGTAACTTTGTATATGAAATATGAGATACTAAGTAATTAGTAAATTTTACCCTCAACAATTATGTTTATAATATTTGCTGGAAAATCTTATGACTATTATTTATTTTATTATATGATACAGGCTTATTATTAAAATTCAGTGAAGATGATTATACATCAGGTCAAGTTATTATGGTCTTCTTGGTCTAATTTCTTCCAAAGACCACTGTTAGAGTAGCTGGGAAAGTAGTTCTAAATTCTGTGTGAGCTATGAACCCTTTTAAGAATCTTTTGAATACTACAGACCTCTCAGCACAAAAATACACCGGCATACTAGCTTTGTATACAATTTCAGGAAGCTCATTCATCCCTTGAAGCCCATCCATATGTCCTAAGGACCAGAGTATTGATGGACTACACAGTCTTTAAATTTGCAGGCTTAACACTTTTGATTAAAAAAAAAAATGAGGAGTAAATGATTCAAGGCTGTAGTTTTACTGAAATTCCTAAAATATTTCTTCTGAATGACTCTGTGAACCCACAGGGCAAAATTCCTTTTCTCATGCTAAAAGTATACTTAACTGCTGAGACAATGTCACTTTTGCTTTCCACAGGCATTTTTTATGGCTGGATGAAAGGGTATCCTTAGGTGCTGGTTGCTAAACTGACAGGTCATAAAACTGACATCTCATTATCAAAGGCCACAGAGAGGCAGGGTACAGAGGTACCTAAGGCAAAACAAAATTTTCTTCAAAGAGATACTCGAGATACTCAGCTCAAGACATGTTAGTGGAGTGTTTTCTATGTCCTTTACACCTTGTGTACATTATTTCATTTACAATAAATTAGTCAGTATCACACTATAAATATGAAGCAACCAAGGCTCAGAGACATTAAATACCTTGCTCAACTTTTCATAGTTAGTAACAAAACTAAATTTCAATCTGAGATATATAACTCCAAGCTCGTGGTCTTTCTAGCACACACCATTTTGATTTGGGAAACTCTACATTCTAAGAGACTCCTTTCATAACTCTGCTCAGAAAGACGGTAAATAAGATGAAGGTTTTTTGTTAAGATTTAAACATTGGCATTACGTTAAGGGTATTCCCTGAATGGACTCTCCTCCCATCTACTTCCCTAGTAGTTATGCAGTCATTTATTTAACCAGACTTGTCCAATATGCCCTGGTTGTTTGTGGGTTTTAGAATATATAACTCCTCTTAAAGGGAGTGAAATATTATATATATATATATAAGCAGTTAAAAATGCTGTTTGTATAAGTAATTACCATTATTGTAGTGAATTTTGCCTCTGGGCAAAAAGTCAGAAACATACACATAAAATATTTTAGGAATGTCAAAGATGAATGGAATGGGATAATAGGCTCTATCTAGGGAAGGTAGATGAGATATTCCAGAACCCACTAGGATGAAATAAAGTATCTAATCTCCCTTATTTGGGATGTACTTAAGTTCAAAATTGTCACACATAAATTTTTTCCTCTTTTCCTTTAAAATATCTAAAAGAATAACAACAGTAAAATGTTTTAAGCTAAAATATTTTAAGCTAAGAGTAAAGATAATAGAAAAAGTTATAAAAATTTAAAGCTAAAATCAAAATTAAAATATCACTGTAAAATGATCAAAAAATGAGAAAAAATAATAAAAACAGATTTGCCTTTTGGGTCCTAATATTTTTAATGAAAGGCAAATGATGTGTTCCATCTTAAAACATAGTTAATTTTTTAAAAACCTCTAGTACAAATAAGTAATTAACATAGATATAGTTATAATTTATACATGTATTTATGCTGTTCAATTATTTTTCTGTAAAAAATATAAAAAGTTTTTTAAAAGAATGATAGACCAAAGAATCCACCCATTCACAGAGAAAATAAAATAAGCCATATACAGGGGCAAAAAAATTAAGCTAGCCTCAGACATCAGACTAAAGACATCAGCCTCAGACATCTCAGACTAAAGACACCAACAATCTTTAGTACCAGAAAATAATAGAACAGTATCTACAAAATTCTTCTTAGAATATAATCCAAGTATTTTACAACATTTTATAATTTGTAATTTGTAGAAATTTTGAATTTGTAGAAATTCAAAAACTCAGAGAATATAATATCTCTGAGTACTTACTGACAATGAAATTCAGCCATCAAATATGTGAATGAAAACAAGGAACTGAAGAATGAAGAAGCTGTGATAAAAAGACTGGTAGAGAAAATGAAATTCATTTAAATGTAAAGACAAAACTAAACTGTGAGAATTACAGCTATAGAACTAAATGGCAATGTTATAAAAGCTGAAAAGTAAACATTATATTACATTGAGTAAAAAACGGAAACAAAGAAATGGGTGGATGAAGGAAGAGTACTCACTTCCTCACCTTTCACAGCAGAAATCAGTCAATAGGGTATAAAATTGAAACATAAACTTAAAGAAAACTTTTTACCATTTCTCATCTTTTTTAAATGTAGAAAGCTCTTTTAGGAAGACTATCTCTGATGAAACGTCTATCAGAAGCTTAAAAAATCTTTCATTTTCCTTTTCTTTTGTTAAATTCCAGCAAATTTAAATTTATCACTTTTAATGTAAAATGTATATTTAGATGGCAATTTTTATGCACTGTTTCTAATCATCCATAGCTGTATTCCTATCTTTATAGATGCATTAAGCAATCTCTGGAAAGATGTTCTATATTATATTAATTTTTTTCTGGGTGATTGGGCATGGAAGGAAGATATTTTGTTCTCTTGTACATTTCTTAATTGTTTAAATGTTCATAAAGAGGGTTATTATTTCTATGAAAAATAATAATTCTACAACATTCTACTTAAAATCATAGAAGTATCACAAAAGAGGGTAGTAGGTAGATAATCTTGAAAATAATAAATACTTGCGGTACGTTATGCATTCTTCTTTATATGGAAAGATTGTGCAGTAATTTTAGAAGAAAAATTAAATTTAAAAAGTGAAATAAAATTGTATTTCTTCTATCACTTAAAGCTGTAAGCTGACATCTCAAGTTAACTTTCCTAAATCAAACACCCTTTAAACAGAATTCAAAAATCAGATGATAGATAGAAAATAGTATTATAATATAAATTTTATTTTTAGTAAAAGTTATTTGAAAAATAGCCCTTTATTATTGTGTCATTAGATAATTGAATTAGACCACGATATAAATTATTTACTTTCAGATTGTTTCTTAGAAAGCATGTTTGTTGAAATTCAATAAAATAAAGAAGGTATTATGTAATAATTTCCTGCTATTGTTGAATATTTTTCCATATCCATTAAACTTACAACTTGAATAAATGACTACTCAACAATTAATATTTCTAATAACTTAAACTGTTCATTTTAATAAGCTAAACAACTCACATGCTAACTTTTGTCAGGGCAGCAATAAATAAAAGGTGATATACAGCTTAGTGTTTCTATGTTGAAGCTAAAGAATTCCTCTTTAAGACAATTAAAAATATTGAGGTGGAAGGATCACCTGAGCCCAGGGAGGTCAAGGCTGCAATGAGCCATGATCATGCCACTACACTCCAGCCTGGGTGACAGAGTAAGACCCTGTCTCAAAAAATAAAATAAAATAAAAATTAATTTTTAAAATAAAGATTTTTTAAAGACAAAAGTAAATGAAATTATACCAAGTGTTTACTCAAGTAGTTAAAGATCAAGATATTAAAATCCCACCTTTGTCATATAGTTAATTCTATTTATGGAAGTTTTTCTAATTTCTATTTATAGGTGATTATAAGTCACGTAGAAAAAAGTTTCTGGTTCTTGTATAATTATCTTCTATTCAGCTGTTACGCACGTCCACGTAAGAGACCACCTGAGCAGGCTTTAGTGTGAGCAACAAGGCTGTTTATTCACCTGGGTGCAAGCAGGCTGAGTCTGGGAAAAGAGTCAGCAAAGGGTGGTGGGATTATCATTGGTTCTTATAGGTTTGGAATAGGCGGTGGAGTCAGGAGCAATTTTTTCAATTTTTTGAAGGTAGGGGATGGATGTTACAAAGTACATTCTCCAGGACAGGGAGGATGTTACAAAGAACATTCGCAAGGGTGGGGAGAGTATATTGTCACAAGGGCAGGGAGGATGTTACAAAGTACATTCACAAGGAATATCACAAAGTATATTATCACAAGGGTGGGGGAATGTCACCATGGCTTGACCATGGTGAGGCCAGCTCAGAGGACCTTACATCAGCCATTTAACCAAATTCTCTTGCTACAAACAATTTGTACATTTTTTGCTAACATAATTATGTCACAGGTTTCTGTATTACAGTAGTTTTTGCTTAGGCTGACATAACAAAATACCACAGAATGGGTGGCTTAAACAACAGAAATTTTCTTTCTCACAGTTCTAAAGGCTGTAAGTCCAAGATGACGGTGCCAGATGGATTGGTTTCTCCTGAGGCCTCTCTCTTTGGCTTGCAGGATAGCCACCTTCTCACTGTGTTCTCACAAGTTCTTTCCTTTGTGTGCACTCTTCACTGGTGCTTCCTCCTCATTTTATAATGACATCAGTCATACCAGATTAGGATTTCACCTTTAATGTCCCTATTTAATTTTAATTACCACTTTAACGACTCCATCTCTAAATACGGTAAACTTGGGTGTCAAGGCTTCAACATACGAATTAAGTAGGACATAATTCAGTACATAATAGGTTCTAAAAATACTAAGATAACATAGACAAGAAAAGAAAATCATTTTATGTTTCCTTTTCCATTATTTTAGGTGTTATTTCATTTGTATTCATGTTTTTTATTTTTATTTTTATGGATATATAATAGTTGCACAGTATTTATGGAGTACATGTGACCTTTTAATAATAAGCATACAATGTGTAATGATCAAATCAGGATATTTATGATGTGTATCACTTCAATCATTTATTATTTTTTGTGTTAGGAACATTCCAATTCCACTCTCCTAGTTATTTTGAAACATATAATAAATTATTGGTAACTATCATTGCCCTATTGCACTACCAAACACTATAACCTATTCATTCTAACTATATTTTTGTACTCATTAACTAACTACTCTTTATCCAACCCTCCCCCCATTCACCTTTCCTATCCTCTGGTAACCATCATTCTACTCTTTATTTCCATGAGATCATTTTTTTAGCTCCCATGTATGAGTGAGAATATGCAATATTTTTCTTGCCATAGCTGGCTTATTTTTCTTAACATAATGCTCTCCATTTCCATTCATGTTTTTGCAAATGACAGGATTTTATTATTTATATGGCTGAAAAATATTCCACTGTGTATATCTACCATGTTTTCTTTATCCCTTCATCCACTGATGGGCACTTAGATTGATTTCATATCTCGGCTACTGTGAATAGTGCTATAATAAACATGGGAGTTCAGATATCTCTTTGATACCTATTTCCTTTCTTTTGGATGTACACTCAGCAGTAGGATTGCTGGATCATAGGGTAGTTCCATTTTTAATTTTTTTAGAAACCTCCATACTATTTTCTGTAATGGCTATATTAATTTATATTCTCACCAATAGTGTATAAGGATTCCCATTTCTCCACATCCTCAGCAGAATCTGTCATCTTCCGTCTTTTTGATACAAGCCATTTTAACTAGGATGAGATAATATCTGAATGTAGTTTTGATTTGCACTTCTCTGATGATTAGTGATGATGAGCACTTTTTAATATACCTGTTAGCCATATGTCTTCTTTTGAGACAGGCCTACACAGATCTTTTCCTCATTTTATAATCAGGTATTTTTTTGCTGTTGAATTGTTTGAGCTTCTTATATATTCTTGTTATTAATCTCTTTTCAAAGGCATAGTTTGCAAATATTTTCTCCCATTCTGGGAGTTGTCTCTTCAATTTGTTGATTGTTTCCTTTGCTGTGGAGTATCCTTGTAGCTTGATGTGATCCCATTTGTCCATTTTTGCTTTTGTTGCCTGTGCTTTTGAGGTCTTACTCAAGAAATCTTTGCATAAACCAATGTTCTGTATTTTAAGGAACTTTCAAAATCATGTTGAATAATATTGAATACTAACCATTTCCCTATTCTTTATCATTATAATGGAAATGTCTACATTCATATTAAACATTCATCATTTAGGATAATATTTGCTATTTATTTCTGATAATCTTTTTTAAGCAGCATTCTAGTATTCATATTTTCTTTAGACTTTATTAATAGCATTTTTTACTCAAGGCTTTTCAGTATCTATTCATGTACTTATATTGTTTTCTCCTTTAATTGATAAATATAATGAACTAAGTTCATAGATTTCTCATATTGAAATAACCTCACCAATCAGGCAAGAGAAAGAAAGAAAAGGCATCCCAATAAGAAAAGAAGAAGTTAGACTGATGATGATTCTATACTCAGAAAACTCTACAGACTTTACCACAAAATTCCTAGAACTGATAAATGATTTCAGCAAAGTTTGAGGATGCCAAATCAATGTACAAAACTCAACAGTATTTTTATACACCAATAACATTCTAGCTGAGAGCCAAATCAAGAATACAATCCTATTTATAAAAGACACATACGAAAAAACCTAGGAACACATCTAACAAATGAGGTGACAGATCACTACAAAGAAAACTACAAAACACTGCTGAAAGAAACCAGAGGCAGCACAAATAAATGGGAAAATATTCCATGCTCATGGATTGGGAAGAATCAATATCATTAAAATTGCCATACTCCACAAAGCAATGTACAGATTCAATGCTATTCCTATCAAATTACCAATGCCATTTTTCACAGAATTAGAAAAAAACTATCCAAAAATTCATATAGAACCAAAAAAACACAGCCTGAATAGCCAAATCAATCCTAAGCAAAAGAACAAAGCCAGAGACATCACATTACCCGACTTCAAACTAACCAAAGGTTGTGGTAACCAAAACAGCATGGTACAGGTACAAAACCAGACACACAGACCAATGGAACAGAATAGAGAACTCAGAAATAAAGCTACACAATAAGTACCAGGTAGAAAAAAATAAGTTTATTCATCTGTTCTCATGATGCTAATAAAGACATACCTGAGACTGGGTAATTTATAAAGGAAGAGATTTAACTGACTCACAGTTCCACATGGCTAGGGAGGCCTCACAATCATGGCAGAAGGTGAATGAGGAGCAAGTCATGTCTTACATGGTGGCAGGCAAGAGAGCTTGTGCAGGGGAACTCCCATTTATAAAATCATCAGATCCCATGAGATTTATTCACTACCATAAGAACAGTATGGAGGAAACTGTCCCTATGATTCAATTATCTCCACCTGGCCCTGCCCTTGACATGTGGGGATTATTACAATTCAAGGTGAGATTTTGGTGGGGACACAGCCAAACTTATATCAATAAGCAATAGGAAAAAGACCCCCTAATCAATAAATGGTGCAGGAATAACTGGCTACCCATATGCAGAAGAATGAAACTGGACCCCTGCCTATCACCATATACAAAAATTAACTCAAGATGAATGAAAGACTTAAATGTAAGATCTCAAACTATAAAAATCCTAGGGAAAGAAAAGCTAGGAAATACCCTCCTTGATATTGGCATTGGCAAATAATTTATGACTAAGTCCCCAAAAGCAATTGCAACGAAAACAAAAATTGGTAAGTGGGACCTAATTAAACTAAAGAGCTGTGCACAGCAAAAGAAATTATCAAGAAATTAAACAGACAGCTTACAGAATGGGAGAAAATATTTGCAAACTGTAAGTCTGACAAAGGTCTAATAGTCCAGAATCTGTAAGGAACTTAACAAGCAAAAAACAAATAACCCCATTAAAAAGTAGGCAAAGGATATGAACAGATACTTCTCAAAAGAAGACATATAAGTGGCCAACAAGCATATGAAAAAAATGCTCATCATCACAAACTATCAGAGAAATGCAAACCAAAACCATAATGAGATACCATTTCATGCCAGTCAGAATGGCTTTTGTTAAAAAGTCAAAAAAATAACAAATGTTGGTGAGGCTGTGGAGAAAAGGGGATATTAATACACTGTTGGTGGGAATGTAAATTAGTTCAGCCACTGTGGCGAGGAGTTTGGAGATTTCTCAGCAGAACAACTGTTCGACTCAGCAATTCCATTACTGAGTATATACCCAAAAGAATATAAATCATTCCACCAAAAGGATACATGCACCCATATATTCATTGCAGCATTATTCACAATAGCAAAAACATGGAATCAACCTAGGTACCCATCAATGGTGGATTGGATCAAGAAAGTATGGTACATATACATCATGGAATATTATACAGTCATAAAAAAGAATGAAATCATGTCCTTTGCAGCAACATGGATGCTGCTACATGCCATTAACCTAAGTAAACTAATGCAGAAACAGAAAACCAAATACCAAATGTTCTCATTTACAAATAGAAGGTAAACATTGGATACACATGGACAAAAAGATGGGAACAATAGACAGTGGGGCTTACTAGTGATAGAGAGAGGAATGGGAGCAAGAGCTGAAAAACTACCTATTGGGTACTATGCTCAATACCAGGATGACAAGTTCAGTTATGCCCTAAACCTCAGCATTATATAATATACCTCTGTAACAATCCTGCACATGTACCCCCTGATTCTAAAATAAAACTTTAAAAAGAGAAAAAAAGAAATAGCCACGCATTCCTGGAATAAGTTCTACTTATTCATGATGTGTTATTCTTTGGAGGCATTATTGTATTCTGCTTGCTAATATTTTACTTAGAATTTTTGCATCCAAGAAGATTAAAATTTTATATAAACTTTGACTCAACAACTCCACTTCTGGGACTCTAGCCTATAAACAAAGTTGCAACAAGTTAAGATGTTTATGCTCGAAGATATTAATGCAGTGCAGTTTACAGCGGCAACAAAAAGTTGTTGTTCTATAGAAGCCAATTTTTAAACTGCAGCTTCAAACTAGAGGGACAGTGTTCTCAGAGTTTTATATACTAGTAATCTTATAGAAAGATGGGATGCAGTGGTATGATCTTGGCCCACTGCAATCTCTGCCTCCCAGGCTCAAGCCAGCCTCCCAACTCAGCCTCCCAAGTAGTTGGGACTACAGGCACATGCCATCACACCTGGCTAATTTTTGTATTTTTTTGTAGGGACAGGGTCTCACTATGTTGCCCAGCCTAGTCTCAAGCTCCTGAGCTCAAGCAATCTGCCCACCTCAGCCTCCCAAAATGCTAGAATTACAGGCATGAGCCACTAAGCCCAGCCTGTTACAGCATCTAAATGTGTAACCAAAAATTCCATATGTACACGTTCAACCTGTGCCAACTTCTGTTCTAGGCATAAGAACACAGCAATAAAAATGGCTCTCCTGGAGGATGATAAGATAAAGTAATTACTGCTATATGAAAATAAAGAGTGACAAGGCAGGGAGTGCTAGAGGGAGCATTGTCAACTAGGATGGGTGATCAAGAAAGCCTTCTTTAAGGAGGTGAACTTTAAACGGAAAACTAAATGATGGAAAGGAGACAGGAAAGTAAAGATCCACCTTCCAGGCAGAGGGAACAGACACTATAATAATCCTGGGATGGAAACGAACTAGAAGCAGATAGAGTTCTGCATGACCGGCATGCAGTGTAAAAGGCAAAGAGCCTTGAGGGATGAGGTTGGATAAGTGGGCAAGGACCAGGCTGAGCACGTACTTGTAAGCCAAGATAAATGGCTGGATTTTGTACTAACTACAGTGAACAGGCATTACAGGATTTCAAAGCAGAAGTGTGACATTGTGTGATTTGTTTTTAAAAGGGTCATCATTGTACAAAAAAATAGATTGCAGTCATATAGGGTTTAAGTGGGAGCAAAATAAAATCAAGAATTAGGAGCCTAATGTATTCACAAACTATAAAGGAATTATGCTCCCTTTGTTTTTCTAACATTAAGTAATAGTAATGCTGATCAGAGAGAAGTGATTCAGTCCTCTGCTTGGCATATTTCCTCTCTTCCATTCATTCACTCTCATGTATTCATTCTGCAAAGATTTTCTAAGCACATTTTATGTTCTAGGCACTGATACTAATCAAGAGAACAAGATGGTTTAGGCAGTTCTCCTGATCTCAGAAAATGCTAATGGAAGAGCCACTGAAAGGTTCCCAATATTCTATCGCAAGCAAGCTATATTGAATAGTTATAATCAAATATTGTAAATCAGATATCATCTGGTTCTAATGTTCTATTAGTCTGTTATAGTTCTATGTAAATTTTTAGATTTTTTTTGATAGCCAATTTTATTTTTGGAATCAAAATTAGTAACAAGTCATCTATCAAGGGAAGATACATGTTTAACACTCTATATAAAGTAAACCCTTCACTGTAGCTAATAGTACACTTTCTTACAGAAAATTTTATGTTATGTGACAGTAGACAATAAGTCTCTATCAGTCAGCACTTCAGCAATATCCAGCATATGATTGATGGCCATAATTCTATAAATTCCTATGACCCTTTCAGCAGCAAAGCTTAAGTCACATTATTGGGAAGCAATGTTCAGACAAAAACACAGAGAAACAATTATAAGATACATTTTATTCATCCTACCAAAAACAACTTTTAATGAAATCATCATAAACAAATGGCAAAAATTTTAGGAGTTTTTTTCTAAGATCTTTTTTACCTTCTTTCTCAGACAATTTATCTGCTCCAGTGACTTTAGAATGCCTGAATCCATGCTGTCAGTGCAATCTTTAGTGTAGAATTACTCCATAAATTTTAGATAGAATAAAGCAATTTGGTCTTTCAACCATATGTATAATCTGCTTGAAATCTGTAAAGGAGCTATGACATTATTATTTATTCCTATTGTATTCACAAGAGACAAAAAATAAGATTAGTTACAGTTCCTAATTCCCACATCTCATCACACAACATGGTTTCTTTCATTAATTGGATCATTAATGGAAACAAATGCTATTCCAATATAAACTGAAGATCACTGCAATGGAGAATGTTAACTTCTTTTGACCTTCCAGCATTAAGGAGTCTGTAGTAAATCTAAACATATCCAAAAACTGAACAGAAGATATTACTGCATCTAGAAGCTAGATTCCACCAACATATTTTGTCTTTTGCTAAATTTCATGAAACCTGGAAACACTGTGAAGCATTTTGTGAAAACATATTGGTCAATGGAGGCACTGGTCTATCATTCTAATGAACAAAATGACTGAGCCCTAGAACAGATTCAAGTTCTTTTGGGCCTCCTAGATCTCTAGGAACTGCCCCAAATCTAGCAAGTCCAACCTAAAATATGATCAAAATAGAGCAGAAGCAGGCCCCCTGAGGCTGCCTGTGTGTTGAACTGTAGACTCACCATCTTAGCAACCCCAGTCCCCTGGAGCTCACCCGCACAAATCACAACAGCATATGCCTGGATAGTTTGGTCCTTTCAGCAAAGATATACATAGTCACAGCAGAACATACCTACATGGTTGATCTGACTTGAAAGTCATGAACAGTGTTTGTAAATGCAAAAAGAGGTCTAACAAATCTGTCACGATGAATGAAATCTTTACCAAAATGTCTTTACCAAAAGAGTAAAGGTAAACTTGACTAGGCATACTCCCTAATAGAGAGAAAGTCCCCAAAAGAATGGCACAGAAGACAAGTGAATATCAATGTGAATCATACGAAATATGGTTGCTGCTGCCTAACAAGGCTTATTAGGGTTGAGATGGAGGAAGGAAGGAAATTAGGTTATGAGATAAAGGCAACAAATAGAGAAAAGCTAGGCATAAAAAGTTTGGATTAAGAAGATATCCAAATATAATGGCTGCTGTCAAAGATCAAAGGAACATGTGGTATGGACCATGCTCACCTATGTTCCAAAGTTGTTAAAAGATATTAGTAATTAGTTCCCAACTGCAATCTTCACTTTACAGTCTCACTAAACACAAGAAAATAAAAGATCAAAAGTAAGGATAGAGGTAGCAAGTACTTAAAAGCCATTTCCCCAATTTATTTAGCAAATTGAGCAATTTATAACACTTAATAAGGCATCCATAATTTATTTCTGGAATTCACTAAACTTGAATTATTTACATGTTCTGAGACTGTCACATTGGAGTGAGATGCTAAAAATACTAATAGAAGCTAATTTCTTAAAATAATAAAGTTTTCCTTTTGGTCGTCAGGTTTGTTTAGTTCAAATGCGAGTTTATTAAAGTTGGCCTAAAAGGTAAGTCATTAGTCAGGGAAACCTGTGATTTTTAATTTTGAAAGATTTTTTTAAAACTATTTATTTTTGAAATGTATCCAAAGCAATAACACTACTACGAAAGTAACAAATTCTCTGAGACCCCAAATTTGGCTGGGTCTTATAAGATGGTATTTGAGGTTTAGATCTGAAATGTAAGTAGGATGGCAAGATGCATTCTACTCCTGTATTCCACACACAACATCTGACAGATATGTTATATAGGGAATTCAGTTTAATGTTTGAGCTGCACATGCTCTTAGGCTGTATGGTAGTAGGAATTATATAGACCATCTCTGACTCGTGGCTAAGTCTCCCCTAATGATGACAAACTTAAAATGAGAAACCACTGCTCTCATTAAATAAAATGTTGATTGCTTTGGATCACAAAAATGCAGAACTAGGGTAAACAAAGTAATAGTTGAACAAAATAGCAATCTAGTGTATCAGAAGAGACGATGTGCAAAGTGTAATTACTCTGGATTGTCTTTTACCAATAGAAACCAATACAAGTGCTTCCTTCCATCCCATCTAATGTATTCAACAAACTGTCCTCAGAGGGCATCCACCAGATTTCTCCTTCTATTAGAAGGAAGTCATTCCTTCTAAAAAGATGGATTTATAAAGTCCTTTTAGGTATACTTACATACTGTCATTTACTTATTTCTGAAATGTAAAAAGAAAAAGGTTAGAACTTGCTTCAAAAAAGATTTACATCAAATTTAGCTCACTCTACATGCTAAAATTATTTGATTTTTTGTGGTTGATGTGATTACTTATTGGCCCCTAGTTCTTTCCTTTGGAATGGATATGTTTTCCTTACACTAACTGTGCATCTCAATATTATTAAGTTTAACATCATATTGAAATGGTGTTTCTATTAGGGAACTAGTCTATATAAGTTATTAATGTTCAGTTGAGATATCAGTTTGTCCTTTATGAAAACATTTTGCCATGGTAATACATGATAATATTCCTTTATTCTCACTATTTTTAAAAATAAAACAATTTGAGCAACATTAATATTGGCATATACATACGCATTTTTACATTTATGTATCAAGTTATAAAATATCTGAGAAGTTTAGACATTGGGCTTAACTCAACTGATCAAAATTCCATGTAAACCTAGGAAGTAAAATTTGGGGATGTGAATAACTGCCAATGCAATCCCTAGAATGAGTACCTTTACAATTTTGTTAATAGATTTTGGACTCAACCAGAGCTGGAAATATGTACAACACTCAGGAACTACTTCCTAAAAGATGTCATACTGACTTTGACCTTATCCTCTATAGAAATAGTTATGCTCTCCTCCACTCCTGATTATCCTAGTCTTTCACAATCATATCAAATGATTATCTGTCCCTTTTCTTTAACTCATAAAACAAAATCAGAGTTTACATGTCCTTACCCCTGGAAGTAAAGAATGTCCCTTTCTTCTTCCTTTAACTTTATAGGACAAATGTACTTCCACATGCACCTATCTAAAGAAGCAAATCATCTTACTTTATCACCAGGAAAAATGCTTTCCTTCATCCCATTACTCCCAGGCTGTAAAAAGCTTAGTCCCAGCCTTGTAGCAGGGAGGAGGTAGGGAAGATGGGAAAAAACAGAAACAGGGCAAGAATTCATTGCAGTGTTAACAGATGTGATAGGCACAGTAAATCATACTCATCAAATGGCCCAAGGTGCAGGTAACCATTTGAAGGACCATCTATTTCCTAACCTTGCCTAGAAACCTTGTTAAGGATTTAGTCTAGTGATGAATTATCCAATCACCTGGGTAGACTAAGTATCTACCCTAAAGGTACTGCCAGTAGGTAAGAATTAATTTTTGGAAATACCACATTTATGTGTAAGAGAAAAAGTCTGTAGTATCAGTTACATCTATGTTCCCCATATAGTCATATCTTATTGCTTCTGTTTACAGACTAGAACTCTACCCATAAATAAAAGAAAAAAAACTTTATTGTAGGAACAAGTAGTGAAAATAATTTATTTGCCAATTTGCATTTAATTAACAATGTCATTTTAGCACCATATGTGTGCCCCTGCAACTCACAACCTCCCACTTTTTCAAACTTTTTTTTGTCTGAAATCTTCAAATCCTTTTTACAGAAAAACACACAAAAAAATTGCTTTCAGCTGTGACTTCATTCTGTATGTCTAAAAGTACTATGATTTTCCAATCTTGGGTCTGGCAATATCCTTGTTTATTCTTTTAAAAAAATTAAGTAAAAATGAAAGAAAACTAATAACTAAATTGGATTAAACTATGTCCCATTTTGTAGTCACTGGAAAACTTCATATGCAAATAGCTTTTACACAATCTGATTAATTCTTTTTTTAATATGTTTTTCAGCTTAAATATGGACTAGTACTACAGAGACCCATTTTTCTATAGTTTAATTAATATCTCTATTTTAAATTGTATGAAACTTCTAGAGAGAATCTGAGTCATTGTCAAAGTAGTATCTGTATAACATCTGATGGTTAATGAGATGGGTTTGTGGTTTGAGGAATGCTGTCTATAACAGGGAGATTTAAAGTTGAGTTCCCCTGGACAACAGTGACTCAACTCTTTCCCAATTTACAAAGAAGCATTAGTTATGAAGTGATAACTGGATCTTTCAATAATTAGGTCTTATTCCTTCATTCTTATAGCTTCTATTAGATCTCCTATTTCTAAATTGCCAGAAGAAATGAACTTGCAAGTGCCTTTATTTTATGCCAAATTTCCCTCAATATTTCCTAGTTACAGTAGCAAAACATAGTAATGTCTGGCTTTTCACAGCATGCAAGACCTTCGCCACAATAGTTCCCAGCTGCCTGCCTGCCTTTACAGCCTTAAAAGACATTCTGTCCACTTAATTTTCATTTCTTCTCAGCCAAAGTTTTTATGCTCCCCATCTGTTGTAGGCCATTTTCTTCCATTCAATTTTATTCATCAGAAGCTAAATGAGGCCTCACCTTGAGCATACTTCCTAATCACACACTCCTATGGCAACCAATTCTGTACAATTGCTTGAGTCCTTTAGGGTCATTATTGTGCATTCTTTCCAAGGGCCTATCCCTCTAGCAGAAAAGATAAGTTGTTCTTGGATAATGTTGATTTTAACCTAAAGTAGGTAATATAGTAGGAGAAATAACCACATAATATGAATTGAAGAGTATAAGAAAGATTTTGAAAAAAACATTAACTTTAGATTCTTCATACAAAGCCTTTTTTAAATTTAAATATGAATAGCCTTGGGAGAGTTGCTATGGACTGAATGTTTGTGTCCCCCAGAAATTTATAGGTTGAAAACCCTAATACCCAATGTGATGGTATTTGGATATGGGGACCTTTGGAAGGAATTAGGTCACGAGAGTTACCTTATAAAGGTATTAGAGTGCCCATCTAAGAGGAGACACAAGTGAGCCCACTTCCTCTCTCTGCTCTCTAACATGTTCTCTGTCTGCAAACCAAGAATAATACTTTCAACAAGAACCTGTCCATACTAGCACCCTGATCTCAGACTTCCATCTTCCAGAACCATGAGAAATAAATGTTTCTTGTTTAGCTATCCAGTCTGTTATAGTAGCCTGAAGTGGCTAAGGCAGCTTAATTCAGCAAAATAATCACATAATAAAAACAGAGACATAAAACCTCTGTCTCCTTGACAGGCTCATAAAGACACAAAGTAAGAAAGGCACAATGAAATAGAAAAAAGGTATACAATAAAATGAGGTAAACCTCACTGAAAGATAATTCTATCTAATTGAAATGTGGTCCTTTCCCAGAGAGTCACTTGTTGCTCATAGACTATAAATAATGTAAATTAGATTGAACAATAACTAGTTTTGAATTACATACTTTATTTTAAACATTCATTTTAGGTTTGTCTTTTCAATGAGATGGTTTACAGCAGTTCCAGAATTTGTGTTACTTCCTTAGAGTACAATGCTCATTTTTAAAGCTTCCACAAACCTCTTGGATAAAAAGATATCAGAGAAAAGTATCTCACTATAAGCACCTAAAAACATTTCAGTCAATAAAATTACTTCTAGATGATGCTATTAGAATAGTGTATTTTAAATGAAGGATGAAAGACTGTCAAATGTACCTAAGATTTTAACAATTTCTGTGTCACACTTTATTTTACCATTTTTAACATTGTTTAAAGATTTTTTCACACCTTTCATGGTCTTTTGGACAAAGATAATGTTTACATTATGAATTAAAATGAAATAGATTTATAGGGAAATGCATAGTATGAATAGAAACTGGAAAAAATGTTCATCAATTAGTAGTTTACCAAAGCATATCACAATTTGTTGGCCAAATTTTAGTATCTTTTTTTAGGCATATACTTGAAATCTGTAACAAAAAATATAAGCTTCAATAAGTTCCATAGGCCTTCCTTTTGGTTTTTATCTTAGGGATACCAGATGAAACTTGAAATTTTTTATAACAACTAAATTTATATTAGTTAGTAATGAAAACATAGCTCATAGTGTACATTTCTAAGTACAATTTGGAGCAAATATATTATAAAAGCCATTCTTAAGAAGCTACTGGTGGCTGGGCATGGTGGCTCACACCTGTAATCCTATCATTTTGGGAAGCTAAGGTGGGTGGATGGCTTGAGGTCAGGAGTTCGAAACCATCCTGGCCAATATGGTGAAACCCCGTCTCTATTAAAAATACAAAAAAAAAAATTAGCCAGGTGTGATGGCAGGTACCTGTAATCCCAGCTATTTGGTAGGCTGAGGCAGGAGAATCACTTGAACCCAGGAAGTGGAGGTTGCAGTGAGCTGAGATGGTGCCACTGCACTCCAGCCTAGGCGACATCTCAAAAAAAAAAAAAAAAAAAAAGAAGCTGTTGACTAATTTTGCAATTTTACAAGAAAAATGTAGCTACAGTTTTTGTTTTGTTGGTAATTGTCAATACTATTTACAAAGAATATATACATAGCATCTACAGGATGGAAATCGAATATTTGAGTAAGAGTAGAAACCAAGACCCTTTTTTAGAATACAGGAAATTTTATTAGCATTTAGTCCCAATTCCTCTCTAGTGCTGGCTTAAGAAATTTATAGATATTTTTCTCAAGGATAAATATGATAGCTGTAAAAGCTAAAGTGTGTGATCTCAGACAAATTACTTAACCTCTCTCATTCACAGTTTGCTTCTAAAATTTTCTTTTCTCAATTCTGTACCCCAAAGGGTACACGCAGACAATTTTGGAAATCACTGGTATAGTGAAAAGAAATAGGCTTTAAAATATAATGCCTTCATGAGACTAAAAATACCACCCTCATAGAAGTATAATTAAGAATAAATGGGCTGGGTGCGGTGGCTCACGCCTGTAATCCCAGCACTTTGGGAGGCCGAGGCAGGTGGATCACGAGGTCAGGAGATTGAAACCATCCTGGCTAACATGGTGAAACCCCGTCTCTACTAAAAATACAAAAAAATTAGCCGGGCGTGGTGGTGCGCGCCTATAGTCCCAGCTACTCGGGAGCCTGAGGCAGGAGAATGGCGTGAACCCGGGAGGCGGAGCTTGCAGTGAGCACAGCTCGCGCCACTGCACTCCAGCCTGGGTTAACAGAGCAAGACTCCATTTAAAAAAAAAAAAAAAAAAATGAATAAATGAGGCCGGGCGCGGTGGCTCATGCCTGTAATCCCAGCACTTTGGGAGGCCGAGGCTGGCAGATCACCCAGATCACCTGAGGTCACAAGTCTGAGACCAGCATGACCAATAATGGTGAAACATCGTCTCTACTAAAATACAAAAATTAGCTGGCCATGGTGGCGGGCGCCTGTAGTCCCAGCTACTCGGAGGCTGAGACAGAATTGCTTGAACCCAGGAGATGGAGGTTGCAGTGAGCCGAGATCGTGCCACTGCACTACAGCCTGGGCGACAGAGCAAGACTCCGTCTCAAAAAAAAAAAAAAAAGATAAATGATATAATTATATAATTATATAAACGTTTCTAGCATAGAGCCAGATGTGTCCCCCAGAATTTTATAGTTTCATAGGTTGAAAACCCTAATCCCCAATGTAACACTATTTGGATATGGGGAACTTTGAAAGGAATTAGGTAATGAGAGTGGAGACTTTATGAAGGGTAAAATTGGTACCCTTCCAAGAGGAGACACTTAGGCCTGATGAAGGCACTCAGTAAACAGTAACAGTTCTCTTCTTTTTTAATTCAATTATTCAACAAACCTTTATTGACTAATTGTAAATAACTGGTGCTGGATGCTGGGAATACAAAGGAGCTTGTGGTTTAATGAAGAGACAGACAAATAAACATAAGCAATTTAGTAAGAATATTTTAATACTAGAGACCTATTCCTTCAACTGGTATTATCTGAGCACTGCTGTGAACCAGACTTTGCCAACTTTTAAGGTAAGACTTAATCCTATTAGGAAAGGTCTCCAATTATTGATTCTATTTCTTTAATGAATCCAAGAGGATTAATGTTTTCTCTTTTAATCATGTCAGTTTTGTTGAGTTTTAAGAAAAATTTTCATCTACATTTTCAAATTAGTAAAGATTTATTTATGTATTTATCATTGTTTTAATGTCTGTACAATCTGTGATGATGTCTCCTTTTTCATTTCAATATTAAACATTTGTGTCTTCTTTCTCTTGTCTTTTATTAATAACACCAAAGATTTATCAAACTTATTCGTCTTCTATAAAATTAAATTTTGGCTTTTTAAAATTTCTCTTATAAACTTGTTTTCTATTTTATTAATTTCTATTCTTATCCTCATTATTGTTTTCTTTCCACTTTTTTAGTTTAATATTCTGTTCTTTTCCTATCTTATAAAGATGAATTGTTGATTTTTAGCTTTCTTTTATAATAAATTTATTCAAAACTATGAGTTTATCCCTAAACAGGGCTTTATATGCATTCCACAAATTTTAATATGTCATATTTTTATCAGCATTCAGTTCAAAATGTTTTCTAATGTCTGTGGTAATGCTTCTTTTAACCCATGGATTATTCATGATAGAAATGCTCAATTTCCAATCACTTAGAAATTTTCTAGTTGACATTTTTTTCATTAATTTCTAGTATAATCCAATTGTGCTCACTGAATACATGCTGATATTCAATCTGATGTTCATCTTCTTTTCTATATGATAAAATGTGTTGAGCCGGCCAAGCTATGGAAAATGTTTTACATAAGTTTTCTTCAGTTGCTGAGCGCAGTTTTACATGTGTAAATGCATATTTACATATTAGATAATGTTTGCTATTGCTCAAATCTTCCATATTCTTCTCTCTGCTCAATCTATCAGTTACTTAGAAATGTTATGTTAAAGTCTTCCACTTTAATTGTTGTTTTGTCCATTTAGTACTGTCAATGCTTGCTTTATATATTTTGAAGCTATTTCATTTGATACATATAATATTGAAATTATTATATCTTCCTTAAAGATTGAAACTTTTACCATTATTACTTGTCTCTCTTTATCACCTATAATGCTTTTTTGCCTTGTAGTCCAGTTTTTCTGATGTTAATTTCATTATATCAGCTTTCTTCTGGTTGCTGTTTGCATGACATATCTTCTTCAATCCTTTTTCATTTGACCTTTCACTGTGCTTATATTTAACCTCTGAGTAGCAGAGCAAAATATTTGTCTTTGCATCCAGTCTTACTATCTTTGTCATTTAATTGGTGTCATTCATCTGTTCACATCTAATGTAATGATTGATCTGAGTTAAATCATCTATACTATTGTTTTCTTTTTCTTGCATTATTTTGGATTGTGTGGTTGCTGTTATTTTTATTCCTCTCTATTCACTAGTTAGTTACACATTCTTTTTACTATTAGAGGTTATTCTATGATTACAATATGCAATCTTAATTTTTTTAAGTCTAATAGTATTTTTACCATTTCTTAGACAATAGAACCATAGAATAATTGAATTCCATAAATTCTCTCTCATACTTTGTGCTGTTTTGTTATATACTTTTAAACCAGCAGCATATAGTTAGCATTGGTTAATACAATCAATATTCATTTGGATACATCCATATGTTTACTCTTATAGCTTTTTATTTCTTTCTGCATTTTTATGCTTTCAATAGGGATTATTTTCCTTCTGTGTGAAGTACTTCATTAGTAGTTCTTGTAGTACAGATCTCCTGAAGATAAATTCTTTCAGTCTTTGTTTATCTTAAAATATTTATTTTACTTTTTTTTTTTTTGAGATGGAATCTTGCTCTGTCACCCAGGCTGGAGTACAGTGGTGTGATCTCAGCTCACTGCAACCTCCACCTCCCACGTTCAAATGATTCTTCTGCCTCAGCCTCCCAAGTAGATGGAATTACAGGTGCCTGCCACCACACCCAGCTAATTTTAGTATTTTTAGTAGAGACAGGATTTCACCATGTTGGCCAGGCTGGTCTCAAACTCCTGACCTCAGATGATCCACCCAGCTCGGCCTCCCAAAGTGCTGGAAATACAGGCGTGAGCCACTGCACCCTGCTTACATACCTTTTTGAAGGATATATTTTGTAGAATGGAATTTTGTAGCTGATTTATATATTACATATAATACTTTTTAGAACTTTGAGTCATAGTTTCAATGTCTTCTGCCTTCCATTGTTTTTGTTGTTGTTGTTTTGGTTTGGTTTTGGTTGGTTGGTTATCTGTTTGAAACAGGGTCTCACTCTGCTGCCCAGGCTGGAGTGCAGCAGTGTGATCATGGCTCACTGTAGCCTCAATCTCCCTGGCTCAAGAGAGCTTCCTGCCTCAGCCTCTAGAATAGCTAAGACTAGAGACACATGCCACCATGTCTGGCTAATTTTTGTATTTTTTGTAGAGACAGAGTCCCATTATGTTGCCCAAGCTATTCCCAAACTCCTGGGCTCAAGCAATACTCCTGCCTTGGCCTCTGAAAGTGCTGAAATTACAGGTGTGAGCCACCACACCTGGCCTTCCATAGTTAAAAAGTCAGCTATCAGATTTATTGTGGCCTATTTCACAGTAATACATCTCTTTATTTGATCTAATTTTATGTTTTTCTTTTTTGTTTGTTTGATTGGTTTGGTTTTTTGCTATGGGTTTCAGCAGTTTTATTATTATTTGCCTACATATGTTTTTCTTGATACTTATCCTGCTCTGAGTCCTTTGCACTTCTCCAATATGTGGCTTGAATTCTCTAATTAGTTTAGAAATTGCTCAGCCATTATATTCTCAAACATTGCTTCTGCCCTATTCTCTTTCTTCTTCTGGAACTTCAACTACACATATGTCAGACCTTTGTCTCACATATTTCTTATATTCTTTTCTACATTGGTTTCTTTTATTCTATATAAACACTTCCTTATTCTCTACATGCCAAATTACTGTCTCTTTAGCCATACCAAATATTCCATTAAGCTACCCATTAACTTTTTTCAGTTATTTGACTTCTAGAATTTTTACAGGATTTTTTTTGCAATTGCTAGTTCCTCCTTGACTACTAATTACAGTTATTATAAAGTCCATGTTAACAGAAGTATCTGGATCTCTTGAGAATGTATTTCTATCATTCTTTTTTTTAACTTCAAAGAGTTTATTTTAATTATTAGTTGGTACTACATTTCTAGAAACTTTGGTGATCCCAAAACAGTACACCAATAGACATGACCGATATGATACTGACAAAATGCATATCTCACTGGTCAAGCAGAAATATTTCCTTTTGCAAATGTTCTGAGGAACAATGCTTAAAATTATACAAGGACTGGAAACATAATTTTAATAAAGTGAACATAAACTGCATGTGTAAAGGGGAAACATCAAAGCTGGCAAGAGTCTTTTGGCTTTCTTAAAAATCGTATCCTTATAATTCACCAACTCTCAGAGGATGAAGTATCATTCTAGGAAAACTGAAATGATTGCAGATTGTTTTTCCTATGATGCTTTATGTATCAAAGTAACTTGTAAATTCTGGTCTGCTGTTATTTCCATCACTTTCCTTGTCCAAGTCATTCTTTCTTTATTTCCAACTTTTATTTTTAAGTTCAAGGGTACATGTGCAGGTTTGTTATATAGATAAACACGTGCCATGGTGGTTTGCTACACAGATCATCCCATCACCTAGATATTAAGCCCAGCATCCATGAACTATTCTTCCTGAGGCTCTCCTTCATTCTCCCTCCTCCCACTCTCTGACAGGCACTAGTGTGTGTTGTTGTCCCCCTTATGTGTCCATGTGTTCTCATCATTCAGCTGCCACTTGTAAGTGAGACCATACAGTATTTGGTTTTCTATTACCATGTTAGTTTGCTGAGGATAATGGCTTCCAGCTCCATCCATGTCCCTGCAAAGAACATGATCTCATTCCTTTTTATGGCTGAATGGTATTCCATGGCATATATGTACTACATTTTCTTTATCCAGTCAATTACAGATGGACATTTAGGTTGATTCCATGTCTTTGCTATTGTGAACAGTGCTGCAGTGAACACACGTGTGCATGTATTTTTATAACAGAATGATTTGTATCTCATTGGGCATATACCCAGTAATGGGTTTGATGGGTCAAATAATATTTCTGCCTCTAGGTCTTTGAGGAATCATGACACTGTCTTTCACAATGGTTTAACTAATTTACACTCCCACCAACAATGTAAAAGCATTCCTTTTTCTCTACAACCTCACCAGCATCTGCTGTCTTTTGACTTTTTAATAATAATAGCCATTCTAACTGGGGTTAGATGGTATCTCACTGTGGTTTTGATTTGCATTTCTCTAATGATCAGTGATGTTGAGCTTTTTTTCATGTTTGTTGGCCCCATGTATGGCTTCTTTTGAGAAGTGTCTGTTCATGACCTTTGCCCACTTTTTAATGGGGCTGTTTTTTTCTTGTAAATTTGTTTAAATTCTTTATAGATGCTGGATATTAGACCTTTGTCAGATTAATAGATTGCAAAAAAAAATTCCCATTCTGTAGGTTGTCTATTCATTCTGTTGCTGGTTAGTTTTGTTGCACAGAAGCTCTTTATTTTAATTAGATCCCACATGTCAATTTTTGCTTTTGTTGCAATTGCTTTTGGCATCTTTGTCATGAAATTTTTGCCTGTGTCTATGTCCTGAATGGTATTACCTAGGTTTTCTTACAAGGTTTTTATAGTTTTAGGTTTTTGTTGTTGTCGTTTGGGTTTTTGTTTGTTTGTTTTTGAGATGGAATCTCGCTCTATCACCAGGCTGGAGTGCAGTGGTGCAATCCTGGCTCACTGCAACCTCTGACTCCCTGGTTCAAGTGATTCTCCTGCCTCAGCCTCCCGAGTAGCTGGGATTACTGGCACGTGCCACCACGCCCAGTTAATTTTTGAATTTTTTTTAGTAGAGATGGGGTTTCATCATGTTGGCCTGGATAGTCTTGATCTCCTGACCTTGTGATCCACCTGCCTCGACCCCCAAAGGGGCCAAGCCACAGGCATGAGCCACCACGCCCGGCCTATAGTTTTGTGTTTTACATTTCAATCTTTAATCCATCTTGAGTTAACTTTTGTATATGGTATAAGGAAGGGGTCCAGTTTCAATTTTTTCATATGGCTAGCCAGTTCTCCCAGCACCATTTATTAAATAGGGAATCTTTCCCCATTGTTGCTTTTGTCAGGTTTGTTGAAGATCAAATTGTTGCAGGTGTGCAGTCTTATTTATGGATTCTGTATTCTGTTCCATTGGTCTATGTGTCTGTTCTTGTAGCAGTACCATGCTCTTTTGGCTATAGTATAGTATAGTATAGTATAGTATAGTATAGTATAGTATAGTATAGTATAGTATAGTATAGTATTAGTATAATATAGCCTTATAGTATAGTTTGAATTCTGGCAGCATGATGCCTCCAACTTCTTTCTTTTTGCTTAGGATTTTCTTGGCTATTCAGGTTCTTTTTTGATTCCACACGAATTTTAAAATAGCTTTTTCTAATTCTGTTAAGAATGTCAATGGTCATTTAAAGGGAATAGCATTGAATCTATAAACTGCTTTGGGCAGTATGGCCATTTCCATGATACTGATTCTTCCTATCCATGAGCATGGAATGTTTTTCCATTTGCTTGTGTCATCTCTGATTTCTTTGAGCAGTGGTTTGTAGTTCTCCTTGAAGAGATTTCTCACCTCCCTGGTGAGCTGTATTCCTATGTATTGTATTCATTTTGTGGCAGTTGTGAATGGGAGCTCATTCGTGATTTGGCTCTTGGCTTGCCTGTTATTGGTATATACGAATGCTAGTGATTTTTGCACATTGATTTTGTATCCTGAGACTTTGGTGAAATTGCTTATCAGCTTAAAAAGCTTTTGGGTTGAGACGTGGGCTTTTCTAAGTATAGGATTATGTCATCTGCAAATGGTGATACTTTGACTTCCTCTCTTCTTATCTGAATACACTTTATTTCTTTCTCTTTATCTCTTGCCTGATTGCCCTGGCCACAGCTTCCAGTACTATGTTGAATGGGAGTGGTGAGAGAAGGCATCCTTGTCTTGTGCTGATTTTCAAAGGGAATACTTTAAGCTTTTGCCCATTCAGTATGATATTGGTTGTGGGTTTCTCATATATGGCTCTTGTTATTTTGAGGTATGTTCCTTCAGTATCTAGTTTATAGAGAATTTTTAACATTAAGGGATGTTGAATTTTATTGAAGGCCTTTCTGCATCTGTTGAGATAATCAAGTAGCTTTTGTCTTTAGTTATATTTATGTGATAAATCACAATTATTGATTTATGTATGTTGGACCAACCTCACATCCCAGGGATGAAGCCTACTTGATTGTGGTGGATAAGCTTTTTTATGTGCTGCTGAATTCGGCTTGCCAGTATTTTGTTCAAGCGATTATCCTGCCTCAGCCTCCCAAGTAGCTGGGATTACAGGCACGTGCCACCATGCCCAGCTAATTTTTGTATTTTTAATAGAGACAGGGTTTCACCATGTTGGCCAGGATGGTCTCAATCTCCTGACCTCGTGATCCACCCGCCTCAGTCTCCCAAAGTGCTGGGATTACAGGCATGAGCCACCATGCCAGGCCCAGCTCTTCTTTTAAAGGACTCACTTGATTAAGTCAGAGCTACCTATAATAATCTCTTTTGTCATTTAAATGTAACATGATCACATGAGTGATATGATTAATTTTGTGTGTCACCTTGACTGAGCTAAGGAATGCCCAGAAAGCTGGTAAAATATTATTTCTGAGTATGTCTGTGAGGATATTTCTGGAAGAGATTAGCATTTGAATCAGAGATTAAGTGAAGAAGATCTACCCTCACCAATGTGGGCAGCCATCATTTAGTCCAAAGAGGGCCTGAATAGAACAGAAAGGCAAAGGAAAAGCAAATTCCCTCTTTTGTCTTGAGCTGAGACATCCATATTCTCCTGTATTCATACATTAGCGCTCCTGTGTTTCGAGCCTTTGGATCCAGGACTCACATCAGAAGCTGCCCACCTCTACTCCACTCCCACCTTCCTTATGCTCAGGCCTTTGGTCTCAGACCAGAAGTTACACCATTCGCTCCCCCGGTTCTAACAGACCTGCAAACTGAGACTGAATTGCACCACTGGCTTTCCTGTTCTCCAGCTTGCAGTTGGCAGATCATGGGACTTCTCAGCCTTCATAATTGCATGAGCCAATTCCCATAATAAATCTCCTCATCCACATATATCCTATTGGTTCTGTTTCTCTGGAGAACCCTAACTAATAAAAGTAATGTCTCATATTCACAGGTTCTATCCCTACTCGAGAAAATTATACAGGACTCATACATCCAGAGGTACAAATCTTAAAGGCTAGCTAGTATCCTACTTACCACAATCCATGTTGTTGCATGTATGAGTGGTTTAGCATTTATATTGCTGAGTAATATTCTACTGTATGAATATACTACGATGTGTTTATCCACTCTCCTGTTGAGGGACATTTGGAGACACAGCACGAATATTGGTTCTGCCATTTACTACCTATATGATTTTGGATGAATCATTTAATATCCATATGCCTCAATTTCCTCACCTACAAAATGATAATTGTACCTATTTTATGGGGTATCTATAAGAAGTAAATCAGATAATCCAATAAAAGTAGTTCCCTGGTACACAGAAAGTTCTTTATACGCATTAACCATTATTATCAATATTATTGCTAACTGGAAAAATATTAGGATTAATTGAATGAAAATAAATAAACACATTAAAAAACAGTGACATTAGATATTTATTTTTAATTAAATGACTTTTTTTTTTTTTTTTAGATAGGGTCTTGCTCTATCACCAAGGCTAGAGTGCAGTGGCACAATCTCGGCTCACTGCAACCTCCGCCTCCTGGGTTCAAGTGATTCTCATGCCTCAGCCTCTTGAACATCTGGGATTACAGGTGCCAGCTATGACACCCGGCTAATTTTTGTATTTTCAGTAGAGACAGGGTTTCACCATGTTGGTCAGGCTGGCTCAAACTCCTGACCTCAAGTGATCTGCCCACCTCACCTCCCAAAATGCTGGGATTATAGGTGTGAGCCACGGTGCCTGGCCTAATTAAATTACCTTTTAACAAGTTTAGTGTCACAGAACTTGTTTAAGATTATTGCATTCTGCAGACTATTTTGTGTACTGGCCACTGGGGAAGCATGCAGGAAATACAGACCAAAGAGAACTAGGTTAAAAATACAAAGGAGAGGTATATAACATAAAACTGTGCTAAATCAAAAATATGACTATTGCACATGATTTATGTCATGCTCACAGTGGAAAATGCATGTGAGACCAGATGAATATCTTTAACCATGAACCCAATATAGAATTATAGCACATTTTAGTCAAATATCTCTATTGTCCCAGGGTTCTTCTGACAATGTGTAAAACCCATGTCAAGACTTAGTCAGCATTTGTGATCCTTTAGGAACTTTGTTTTAAGCTAATAAATTAATCTGTTGCATCATTTAAAATCCCCATTTTCTATTTAAAGCAATTAATATGAGTAGGTTAGTTCTTTCTACAGTCTTTGCAACCACTTCATGGAGTGATTAAAGGAAAATATATAGATAGCACCTATCACCTATCAAAGCACATTCCCGAACAGTAATTAATTTTCTCATTTCCAAATGCTAAGATTAAATTTTTACTAAGTGAATGGCTAATAAAATTTAATAACAGAAATAAAATAAGTTCCAAGTAACAGAAAAATAACATTATCAAACATGTGTTGGAAATTGAGAATTTTAATTTTAATCTCATTTTACTTTGTAGACTATACTTCTGAAAACTTGAAATTGATGCTTTTAAAAATATATTTCTTCTACTATTTTATGTTTTTGGTAACAGCATATTTCACAAATACATGAAGAAGCGGTAGACTCCATCTTTGGGATAATACCATCACTGGGATAAGACACTACTAAAAGTTGGCTTATGCTTAGAAATGTCTAAGATCATCAAAAAGCATATATTGCTAAAATTAACTGATTTTAGTGTATTTTTCCTGCCACAAATTATATTCTTAACATTGTACCCCTCCTTATTCTAAAATCAAGTTCTTCTCCCTGCTAAGCTTCACCAGAAAATGTACTTCTTTGGCTCTTATGAGAAAATTTCTATCTGGAAAAAGTTCTATAACTAAACATGATTGACATAGATCTGACCTCTAGCCATGTAACTAGGAAAATTACTTGAAAATTGTTTTAAACTGACCAACTTATACATTAAAAGCCTCTTGAACATGATGTTATTCAAATACAAGATGCCAAAAAGCAGCTATTAATTTGCTATTAGAGTTTCTAAGGTGTGGGAAATTCAGCAATGATGATGCAAGATAATCTCTTGTCTTAACACTGTTGAGACAAAGCACACACAGAGAAATCATCACAAAAGCACTGAGAGAGATGGAGATGTAATTTATAGGTGCTTAAGAAACTGTAAAGATCACTTCCTATAAACTAAAAGGAAAAAGAAACCTAATTGGCTTGCCTGTTTGAATATTCAAACAGTTGATGAATGAATATGTTGAATATTCATTCAAATATCTATTTAACATGTATTAATTTATACTGTCTGTACTGGCCAAGTTCATTCCAAACAGGACATGCATTTGAAGATTTGTTAGTGGCTGTATCTCAGAAGGTGTTTTAAGCTTATACTAAATTTTCAATAAAATGGTTAATGTTTTTCACTATTTTTAGGCAATTTGCTCCAAGTAAGCATCCAAACTCCATACCTATAAAGGTTTTTTTTACAAAGTGCTATTTAGTTAAAAAGGTAAATGATGTAGGAAGTACATGATAAGAAGAAACTGCAACGTTTTAAAATCCCTTGCCTTGAGCCTGGAAAGCTTAAGAATATGGGGGAGGTGGAGGGAAGTGTTTATATCACTCAAAACATAGCTACAGCTGTTTTGAATCACAGGAGAGGTTTTAAAAATGTTCTTAAAACTGAGCTCAGAATACCTAAAGAGAGGTTCCCTACACATTGAAAGGGACATCTACCTTCTTCAAAACATAGTTTTCTAAGTTATTATGTTATTTGGCTTCGTTTTAATGTGACCAATTTAATGTTTTAATGGCAAAAGATAAGACTCTTTGTGCCTTTGAAAAATCCAAAATGCTCCATCGTCCCAGCAGCTGTGTATGATTAAGAATGTAAATAGACTCAAGAGGCTGATTCCATCTCCAGGTCCTCTGTTCATGAATCACCTACCCAGAGACATAATTTTAATGGAAATAGAATTTCTTTCTAAAGCAACAAATAAATTAACTTGCAGGAATACTGCAGCAAGACAACTCCTCTTTACTAGCTCTGTTGTACTGAACAAAACCAGGCTCCATTTTCTTTGTTTTAAGACATTTTTAACAGTTGACCTGTAGTCAGGAAATGAGAATTTCTCTGTTTTTCATTTTCTGGGAAAATAAAAATATTAAGGTTGCCTTTCCAGTAACAGCAGCTTAAACGCCAGACCTCATTATGGCAAGTGAAGAGCTTTTACTGAGGATGCAATATTTTTCATAGTGAAAGTAGACCGCATTCCTTCAGGCTGTTCAAACCAAGAATGAGTTGACTGGCTCTGTTTACCTGGCCGTCCTTGACCTAGATTCGTGTGTTTGATTTACAGATCAAGATGAAATCCCCTCTAATCTGGGGCTGCAAAGAAATTGTGCTGTATTATTTAGCCAATTGTTTAGTGCAAAGGACCCATTTCAAGTAAGTGAAGGATAATCCTAAATGAATACAAAACTTGAGTAAAAATAGTAAGTTATCTGAAATCAGAGGCTCTAGCTGGAACTGAAGCTAAAAGCAAATTAATTCAGTCTCACAGACATTACTGTACTGCCCATTGAATATAAACCATAGTGCCTGGCCATACACCCAGTTTTGATTTCTGCCTCTCAGATGGTGTGATGAGGGAAGAAAGTACATACATGGCATTAATATGTAAATAGAGTTGCCATACTACATTCGAATCAGACTCAAAACATTCTGTGACTACTAATTCTTAATACTGGTCTGAAGACCACAGGATAGGAATCATAAAAAGGAAAGCAACTCAGAGAATAAAATTCAGTGGCCATGGTGACCATTAATAGTCATGCTTTAGGTTGGAATTTAATAAATATTAAAACAACATAAATTATATGTACTAGTTTATCTTTTTACTATCACCCTTACTTTACACCATCTTTCTAAACACTGGCTAAAAGTCATACAGGATATAATCACCATCACTAATATTCTGTTGGTTTCATGTAGAACAGTGGCTGATAGTGATGAAAGGTACTTCATTTAATATGAACACAATCAATTAACCACATTATACTGAGCTATCCAGATATATCTGTGAGTCTGTCAAATTTTTTGATATAATGAACTGAATTATTAATTCAACTGGTCCTCTTGACTTTGGTTGCAGAAACCCAGCCTGAAAACAAAGCAAAATGGAATAGTAGTGTGTCCACAGTCTGAGTACAAGTATAATTTTTGTGACTATAGTCATTTACCTGAAAAATGCATCCATTCATTCCCTTATTTGAAGTTTCATTTATAAATTTTTCACTCCATGGCATTTATCCTTCTTTAGAGATATACTTTCTTCTCTTCTCTGAAAATCACTGGAGGTTTTTGTTTCAACAGAAAATTACACTCACAAAATGACACAGGATAGATTCTGCTCACAGAATTCTAGAAAAAGCCTGACATTTTATAGATTTTTACTCTTTTTTTTTTTTTTTTTTTTTTTAGAGATAGGATCTGGATCTGTTACCCAGAGATGAAATACAGTGGCATGATCATAGCTCATTGCAGCCTCGAATTCTTGAGTACAAGCAATTTTCCCAACTCAGCCTCCTGAGTAACTGTGACTACAGGCACCATACACCTCCCCCAGCTTAAATCCACTCTTGATACTAAGGCACATGCCCTAGTCAGTCAGGAATGCAAGTTTCATTGTTCAATTAGCATTTTCTATAGTATTCTGTAAGGAATTAATGAAATAAGAAAATTATCGTTAGTTTGTCATTAATACTTTCTGTGAGAAGTCTTAGAAATGAGATTTAGATTTTTACTTCTAACTGGGAAACAAGATGGAAAAACTTCAATAATGGCATAAATTCAGAATAGAACTACTACTTAATTTCTTAAAAACTATTCACTTAATTCTAAAAATGGAATTATTTTAACGGAAAAATAAAAATACAAGCTTTATAACAGCTTTTTATAATACTGAATTTATTTGTGACAAATTAACCAATTATTTTTTAAGTGGCTTTCCTAATGAAATTACTGAAGCTTTGCTGTTTATGTATGAAATCACTCAAGCAGACTTGAAAACCTAAAGAATGTCATAATAGTTTTCCATCCACACCCAAACCACAGTTTGATGGAAACTTTAAAATGGAAAGTAGAGCACTTAGAATCTGTTTGCTTTATAAGTATAATTCAGGCTGAAAAAATAAAGAGAGAGTTCAATGTCATGCAATTAATGGAAGAGAGCAATATGAAAGCTTCTCTCTCAGAAGGATATTGTACTCTGTACATGAAATACTTTGGGTCACACTTTCAATCAGAAGTAGAGGAATTTAACTTATTTTTATAAGATAAGTTATGAAAAGAGAGAGCTACTGAATCATTTCCATCAGTGATACTAAAAGCTAGATAAAATAACATAGAGTTTATTTTTTAACATAACTTTCTACATATACACTTTGAAATTTGTTTTACTTTGAGAGGAAAATATTGCCTAATTAAATTATTTCCATCATATTTAATATATACTAGAGATATCATTTAGTTATCAAACTTGGCCATTAACAAAAGACAACTTATGCCATGTAATCCCAGAGCTTTCAGAGGCCAAGTTGGGAGGATTGCTCAAGGCTAGGAGTTCAAGACCAGCCTGACCAAGACCCCATCTCTACAAAAAAATGAAAAAAAATTAGCCGGGCATGGTGGTGCATACCTGCAGTCCTAGCTGCTGGGAAGTGAGAGGCAGGAGGATTGCTTGAGCCCAGGAGTTCGAGGCTGCAATGAGCTATGATGACACCAATTCACACTAGCCTGAGCGACAGAGTGACACCCTGTCTCTTAAAAAAAAGACCAAATAATTATCAAATAAACGCTAATAGAGCATTATAATCATATATCTGCCACATTTTCAATGATGCTTTGTTTTTTTAATCTAGAAGTTAGATATATGGACTTTAGTAATTTGATATAAAGACAAACTCAAGGCTTGTTTATGTTTACATAACAAAACAAAAATTATGTGAATATATATGCAATTGCCTAAATTTTTAGTGAATGATGTATTTTATGAATGCAATTAGAAGGTAACTCACTAACATTAAGAATAACTAAATTTTCACAGTACAAACAAATGGTCACACATTATCCTCTTGAAGTAATATGTCAAAGTACTTTAAAATTATAATTATTTACTTTTAATTAAAGAAAATTTTGCATTTATATTTCCAACTGTTTAAGCGTGACTAAATCTGGCCTCACCCTTTCTTTCTATTCTCAGCACCGAATTACTCACTCCGTGTGTCTCTAAGAAAACCGTATCAGTGTTTTTTTGTTTCCCAAACCCATCATACTAGTGCTCAATTCATTCTGCTATCTAGAAAACACCTTCCCCTTTACTGCCTAGATAAATTATCTTCCATCTTTAAATGATGATATTAATAATATTGATGCCCAACTCCAATATCACCTTCTCTGTAAAGTCTTCTTTATTTTCTCAGAAGTATAGATTGGCTCTTCTGTGCTGACAGATTTTTTTCTTTGCCAATATAATAATAAATTACGATTTGATGTCTATGTGCTTTAAACCTAAGTTACAATGAATGTTCCTTAAGACTAGGACCTGTTTCAATCTTTTTTTTATTCTAGCACAGTACCTGAGATAGAATCTCAACAAATATCTTTTAAAAGAGAAAGGGAAGGGCAGAGCAAGAAGGAAAAGAAAGTAGTTAGGTGTTCATTCTAATAACTCCACCTACTTTTTTTTGGAAAATTATCAGAAGCACAAATTATCACATGGTTGGAAATCTATGAACTATCACCAGCATACTTCAGATGTCGGTAGACTTTAAAAGTATTTCACATATCAATATAGGATTTTAATATTTGGAACTATAGCAGTAAGAAGTTATATAGATGTTGAATCAACATCTGACTATTACTGCAAGTCTTTGGGAAAATAGAAGTTCTGAGTTATTACTCAAAGATAATATCAATAAGATCTTGTTTGTTTTTTTTAAAAAGCACATGATTAGGGTGAACAGCTTTCTAATTAAAAAACAGTTAAACAAAACTTGGCATTTATAGGAAAGAAAATCATATTGTTTTTAATAAAAGAGTTTCAAGTACTATCTAACATTTACTTCAAGCAACAGTTTCCCAGGAATGAATTGCTACATACTAATGGGGTCAAAGACACTAGACGATTCTCCAGAGGCCCTTTTCTATGGAAAGGGGCTTCCAAAATAGTGGGAGTGGAAAAAGAAGCTAGGGAACTGTTTCTTCATGCACCAAATGCCTTCTCAGAGTACTAACATCTGTTTCAGTTTACATACTTTAAGTATGACTTTACACATGGAAATTAAACTTAGGCATCATGCCTAAGAAGAGGCCTGTCTGCAAAAGAACAACGTGTACTATCACCAGCTGGAATTTGTATAGGTCCACATTCTACATAGCACAATATCCTGTGAGCCGCAGTCCCAAAATCCAAATGTCACAAAACATCATCCTAATGTTCATGAAATGTTTATAGTAAAGAGGGAAAAGACAGTGAGAAAGAGGAATATGATTGAGAAACAATATGGAGAAGTTCTAGAATTTAAGATGCAAGAGATACTTTTGTACATAAAGACCACTAAAAATCCAAAGATCTTTTTGCATTTATTGATATTAAGAAATACTCATTCTATAACATTCCACTGAGTTTATTTATTAGACAGTTACAATACTTTTTGATTCACTAACAGAATAATTACAATCTCTGGTTAGACAAGCATAATGCAAACCTGCAAAAATAATGATGCACCTTTGCTGCCACCATGTGGTCTACCTGTATTTTTGCAGTTGTGGCTTCAGTTTCTAAATAATTTCACACTTGGTTCTGAAGCCATCAACATCAGCTCAGATCTCTAGTATGAAAATACCATTAAAAACTTGAAGAATACAAGATCTTCTGCAATGTCATTTACATACCAATGAATTGCCAATCAATTGATAGTAAACAGGAGCCAACAATGTAGGAAGCATTGTATTATGTTACCTAAATACATTGTCTTGTGTTCAAAGAGCACGCATCTCTTAACATCAAAACATAGAAAAATCAAGCACTAATAAGCAACGACTCAAGAGTTATCATATAATTGTATGGCAGTGAGTCGTAAAGAAAACTTCCAAGTTCTCTGAGTGGAAAGTAGAAAGGTGCCTGAGAATGTTCATGGAAGAGAATGGAAAAGTTGTATGGCTGTTAGAAGGGAGTTAGATAGATAGTATAAAATCAAGAGAGCATTTTAGGTAGAGGTAACATTAAGTAAAGGTCCAGATGTAGAATCTTTAATGAATATTCACAGAACAATTTCTGTAGTGAAGTTTATGAAGTCAAAACAAAGAAAATAGATTAGAAAGATAGGTCAGGTCAATTTATGACAAGCCTTTATTGCCAGACCAAGGAGCCTAGATTTTAGCCTATAGATCAGGGAAGCTATTGATTCAACATACAAATTTTTTCCCATTGTAGATATAATTCCTCTGCCACATGAACATCTATGAATATATGTACAAATAACTTATTTCCCAAACAGAGAATACTCCAGCAGTTAGGATCCTCTAATCACTCATCCCAAGTAAGTAATTTATGGTTACAAGAGCCCTGAAATCAAAGTCAATCAGTAAATCACTGCCAAATCTCCAGGGAAAAAAAATTAAATAAGTATTAAAAAGGATGATGATTGGGCCCAAGGAGATGTGAGACCTTCCTAATAGTCCACTGAGGTCTTCTGTTCTGAGAAGATAAAGTGTGCCTTGCAGGGAAGAAGAAGAATTTTAACAAGGAAAACAAAAGAAATTTATGCTCATCGGAACCTTTCACAGCGAAGTGCAATGTAATTTGTGTTAGGGAGGGGCCGGGTTCGGTAAAAAGGAATTAATGGCCGGGACAGGCATGAAGTAGGACTCAGATCTCCAGGTAAAAGTAACAATCCCAGCATTGAATCCATTCACTTAAAATGATTGATGAAAGATTCACCAAAGAAAAACAGCTTCCTGGGTGTCATTTTTTTTTTTTTTTTTTTTTTGAGACTCAGTCTCGCTCTGTCGCCCAGGCTGGAGTGCAGTGGCGGGATCTCAGCTCACTGCAACCTCCGCATCCCGGGTTCAAGAGATTCTCCTGCCTCAGCCTCCCAAGCAGCTGGGATTACAGGCACCCGCTGCTACGCCCAGCTAATTTGTGTATTTTCAGTAGAGATGGGGTTTCACCATGTTGGCCAGGCTGGTTTGGAACTCCTAACCTTAGGTGATCTGGCCGCCTCGACTTCCCAAACTGCTGGGATTACGGGCGTGAGCCACCGCGCCCGGCCTTGTGTGTCATATTTTATTGGATGCTATATTGATTTATTTTCAAAAATGAAGTTACAGAGCACCATGAGGAATAAGGAGTCTCTAGAATAAAGTTCAAATAACAGCTCTACAATCTTTGCAAGTGTAAAATCAAAGGGGAAATTTACATACAACCCTCTTGAGGAAAAATAGTAATTATCAAAGAAATACTGTAAAAATTCATATTGTAAATATAAACATTTTCCTAATTGTAACATAATATGCACAGATGGTTCCTGCTCATTATTAAAAAAACAGCTCTCTACATTAATATTCAAAACAGCAATACTCTTTCCTTTATTCTTGAACAGCTTTCAAACTGCTTCCTGGGACCCTAAAGACCCTAAGAATGTTTCCCTTCTAAACTGGGCACAGTGGTTCTCGCTGGTAATCCTAGTACTTTGGGAGGCCGAGGATCACTTTAGGTCAGGAGTTCGAGACCAGTCTGGCCAACACGGTGAAACTCCGTCTCTACTAAAAATACAAAAATTAGCCAAGTGCGGTGGCATGTGCCTGTAATCCCAACTACTGGAAGGCTGATGCCTGAGAATAGCTTGAGCCCGGGAGACAGAGGTTGCATTGCAGTGAGCCGAGATCGCACCACCCCACTCCAGCCTGGGTGACAGAGTAAGACTCTGTCTCAAAAAAAAAAAAAAAAAAAAATGTTTCCGTTCTAGAGTCTTCTACTCCTCAGTGACTTTTCCTTAGGCAAAGGACACAACAGCATTAGATATTAATGTCTTTTCTTTAATTCTTATATTTTGTGGATACATAAAATTCATAGGCAGCGCTTCCGCCATACGATAGAAACGCAAATATCCAAATATTAGAATTAAATAATAGGTGTGAACAAAAACAAAGGAATGATATTCCACTATTAATAAGAAGCATTAGTGAACTGTAGTGGAAAGAACTCTGGACTGGGTTTATCTTATTACTTTCTTTCTAATCTCTTAAGTTAAAAACTTAATTATTTTCCTTCGTCTTTGTGCTCTAATAAATGCCACTGAAAGATATAAACTTTCCTCTGAATATTGCTTTCTTTGCAGTTTTGGTAAGTTAGCACTCCCATCATTTATTTCTAATAGTGATATGTTCTATTATGATGACATCTTAACTTCAGTTATTTAGGGGAAATTTTTTTAAATTTTCAAATAGATAATTTAATTTTGCTTTCCTTAATATTCTTTAGACAATTATTTATAATTTCGAATTTTCTTGAACCGTGGTCAGTAAATATGGCCTGCAGGATGTATGCTATTATCCTTTATGGTCTAAATGATGGTCTTTTTTTTTAATATTCCATGTGTGTTTCGGGAAAAAAGTATGTTGTCTATTGAATGTGTATGTAAATTAGATCAATCTAGTTAATTGTGTTATTGAAGAATTCTGCTTCTCTACATTTTTCTACTTGGTCAGTGGATTTGTAATTGTCAACTTCACCTTTAATTTCTATTGGTCCTGTTTTAAGTAGTTTGAAGCTATGTTGTTGAATCATAACATGTCCATAAAATATCTTCTTGATGGAATGGAATATATATATATATATATATATATATATATATATATATATACACTTTTTTTTTTTTTTTTGAGACAGAGTCTCGCTCTATCGCCCAGGCTGGAGTGCAGTGGCGCGACCTCGCCTCACTGCAAGCTCCGCCTCCCAGGTTCACACCAGTCTCCTGCCTCAGCCTCCCGAGTAGCTGGGACTACAGGCGCCTGCCACCACGCCCAGCTAATTTTTTTGTATTTTTAGTAGAGACGGGGTTTCACCGTGTTAGCCAGGATGGTCTCAATCTCCTGACCTCATGATCCTCCCACCTTGGCCTCCCAAAGTGCTGGGATTACAGGTGTGAGCCACCGCACCTGGCCAATGGAATATATTTTTAAACAACATAAAAGTAACTGTTTGTTCCTTTGAAAATAATTTTCCCTGAATAATACTGATTTATTGTTAAAACTACATTCCTACAACAGGTTCTGGAGAGGATGTGGAGAAATAGGAACACTTTTACACTGTTGGTGGGACTGTAAACTAGTTCAACCATTGTGGAAGTCAGTGTGGCGATTCCTCAGGGATCTACAACTAGAAATACCATTTGACCCAGCCATCCCATTACTGGGTATATACCTAAAGGATTATAAATCATGCTGCTATAAAGACACATGCACACGTATGTTTATTGCGGCACTATTCACAATAGCAAAGACTTGGAACCAACCCAAATGTCCAACAATGATAGACTGGATCAAGAAAATGTGGCATATATACACCATGGAATACTATGCAGCCATAAAAAATGATGAGTTCATGTCCTTTGTAGGGACATGGATGAAGCTGGAAACTATCATTCTCAGCAAACTATCTCAAGGACAAAAAACCAAACACCGCATGTTCTCACTCATAGGTGGGAATGGAACAATGAGAACACATGGACACAGGAAGGGGAACATCACACACCGGGGACTGTTGTGGGGTAGGGGGAAGGGGGAGGGATAGCATTAGGAGATATACCTAATGCTAAATGATGAGTTAATGGGTGCAGCACACCAACATGGCACATGTATACATATGTAACAAACCTGCACGTTGTGCACATGTACCCTAAAACTTAAAGTATAATAATAATAAAATTTAAAAAAAAATTCCTTTTATAGTATCTGTTATATTTTTTCCTGACTTTATTTCAAAACTTCTGTATTTTGTTCTAGACTATGTCTTTTGAAAACACATTTGTAGCCCACTGAATTTGCTCTCCTAATATTCTTTGTCTTTTTTTATTGGGTTGTTTAGGGGACTTTTGGTCAATGCATAAGATAAGAGCTTTTTAAATTATTATAGAAACCCTTTGTCATCTGCTTAAACATTTTTTTTCTAAATCTTTCATATGTTCACTTATTAATTTGTTTCTGGTGTTTTTGCTACATAAAGGATTTTTATTTGTATACAGTGAAAAATACATAGCTATTGTTTATGGCATAAGGATTACCAGCCTTGGTGAATAAGGTCATCTTTCCCCTAAATTTTAAATGTTCTTCTAGATTTCCTTGAAAATTTCTAATTGTTTTGATGTTGCAATTATTTAATTATTCCATCTGGAATTTATGGACTAAAACAGATGTCTATTTTTATTTTATTGCAATTGTTAATCAGTTAAGATAGTACAACATATTACTGAATAACTAAATATGATTTCTTACAGAATTGATCTACCAACTTTGTCATATATAAAATTTCTGGAATCTATTTCTACATTAATTATTCCATTTTAATGATAAATTTGTCTCTTTCTAGGATAATAGTGACTGTGACCTGTTTTGATATCTGGTAAGTTAAGTCTTCCTTAGTATTCTTTTTTTTTTTTTCATATTTGGTTGACTCTTCCATGGCTTTCATGTTTCTATATAAATTTCCAGATTATTTTGTTTAAACCCAAATAAATCCCTGTTGGAATTCTAATTGGAACTGAATTTTATTTATACATTAATTTGATGAGGGATTAATATTTTTATGATATATAATCTTCCCATTCAAGAATATAAAATGTTCTATTCACTATTTCTATATCAACTTTTTTTTTCATTCCCACATATGGATGAGAATATGAGATATTTGTCTTTCTTTCTCTGGCTTATTTCATTTAATGTGATGTCCTCCAGTTCCATCCATGTTGCTGCAAGTGACAGGATTTCATTCCTTTTATGGCTGAGTATTGTTCCATTGTGTGTGTGTATATATATGTATATATACACACACACAATACTTTCTTCATTCATTGTTGGACACTTAGATTGATTCCATATGTCAGCTATTATCAATAATGCTGCAATAATCATGGGAATGCAGATACCTCTTCAACTTACTGACTTTGCTATTTAATTTATATTTATTTGTATTGAAATCTTGTTCATTTATTTTTTTAATTTGTAATATATTCACGTGGGACAGAATTCAAAATGTACAAAAGAAAGAGTTATCTTAAAAGATTATGAAGTATATGACTGATTTATGAACTCACCAATAATGAACAGCAAAAACACATGGATAAACAATTTGTAAAAGAAGAAAAAAAAGACATGTCTTTCCATTTGTTTAGATTTTCATTTTAATAAAAATTTTTGTTTTCTCAAATAACTTGTAATCTTCATTGTCATTTCCTGAAACTTTTCTATCATCTGCATAATGAGTTAATGGGGATATGATAAGAAAATCTTGAATGGTGGCACCAATATCTATGACTCCTCCTTGAGGATGAAGTTTGGCTTTGGTTTATTATTTTGGAAAGCAGAAGGAGCTCCAAAAGTTATCACTTAGTCTTTTCTAACTCAGTGACCATGACTACATGGAAAAAAGAGCTAAAATAGGACATCTGCTTTTGCTGAGTAAACTATTCCAACTATAAGTTCAGGAACTGAGAAAATAACCACAGAAAAGGTTTGTGGAGTCACTAGGCCCTTGTAAGATAGACATGGACCAGAAATCCATTTTCCTCTGATTTGTGGAAAATAGTAGCTATGTAGGCCTTTAGAGAACATCAATAGTTCAGAGCCAGTATTAATATTCCCAGAGAAGTCTTTGTACTTCCTTTTCCCAGAGCACAATTATCCTGATAAATGGCCACTTGATCCTTTTATGTAAGACTAGGGGAAAGATCTCTAGCATGTAATCTGATGTTATGGTTAGGTCTTTCCTCAGCAAGACTCAGTCCCTCTTTAATTCTAAGAATGAATACACCTGAGTATGGAAAATGAGAGACGACCATAACCCAAGTCTGAGAACTGGGGGAGTCAAATTAGGCCTCTGTTCATAAGACCAAGGGATTTCTTGGCTATATAGATAAAGTATGACTTAGCGGGTGATCCAAATGTAATAGTTACAGGAACCCAAAGACCAAATAGTTACCACCAAAACCCAAACCCCCAAGGGTAACCCACAATCAATACACAGAGCCCATCAGGAAAATCCTCTTGTTGATCCTCAGGAAGATGATTCTGAGAAGCATCTTCATGCTCTTTAAATGTTCTAGGTAGGATTGAGTCCACTTGCTCATGAGATGACCTCAATAATGTCCCTTATATTGACTTTTCTTTCTCTCATAATCTCTCCAGTCCCTAATTTCTGCTACCTAGAATTTATCTCCTAGTCTACCAATGTACAAGTCCTTATCCCTGGCCCTGTAAATTGCTAATTACAGTATTTTAACAATTAACAATGTACTGTACACATACACAAAAGTCACTAATGCAGGAAAGAATAAAATCATTAGTTTTCAATTTTTTTAGGCAATCTAGAAACAAGATGTTAAAATTCATCAAAATATTACAAAACAAGTAGAACCACAACAACTGCCTAGAAATTGGTCTTGGTTTTATTTTTAAGGTTGAAAGTCAAATAAAAATAAAAAATTAGGCCAAGTATGGTGCTCACAACTGTAATCCCAGTACTTTGGGAGGCCAAGAGAGGAGGATCACTCGAGGCCAGGCATTCAAGATCAGCCTGGGTAACAGAGAAAGACCCCATGTCCACAAAATAAATTTTTTTTTAATTAACCAAGAGTGGTGGCACACGTCTATAGTCCTAGCTACTGGAAAGACTGAGGCAGGAGGATCACCTGACCCCAGGAGTTTGAGGCTGCAGTGAGCTATGATCCTACCACTGCACTTCAGCCTGGGCAACAGAGCAAGACCAAGAAAAGAAAAGAAAAAAAAAGAAAAGAAAAGAAAAGAGAGGAAAGGAGAGGAGAGGAAAGGAAAGGAAAAGAGGTGAGAGGAGAGGAGGAAGAGGAGGAGGAGAGGAGAGAGGAGGAGGAGGAGGACAAGGAGAGGAGGAAAAGAAAGAGAATAAGAGAGAGGGGATGAAGGAAGGAAGGAAGGAAGGGAGGGAAGAGGAAAGAAGGAAGGAAGGAAGGAAGGAAGGAACGAAGGAAGGAAGGAAGGAAGGAAGGGAGGGAGGGAGGAAAAATTACCAGTACCTTTAAAAACAGATATTAGAAATTCTCACTTTGGCTAATGCTGTCACACAATTCATTTTCAAACAGTGCATCCATTCTGCATGTTGAGTTCATGATTCCATGATTCCAAGTATTAATGGATAATGGAGAACTGATTTAATTCAGATTTTATGAATTATGAATTACTTAGTAAACATAATTAAATTTTAAGAATGAGGAAAAAAACTAAAGTACACATCAGTGACATGTAATCAAGAATCTGGTGAAGTCCCACAGTATTTTGGAGAGCCAATTTGCTGTAAAATACAGGCATGAAAATAACACTGTATTATAGATGCCAGGAGTTTTCTCCATATTCATAATCATTTTAAGCAACTAGCCTCCAATCTCATTTAATTGTGCATCCCAATAGTTTTAAAAATAATTTTAGTATATGTCCCCCAAAATATGTATATTTACGTATGTATAAATTAGATAAATAGGTCTGCACTAAAATATCCAATATTTTAGTATTAAAATAAAATATAAATTTAAAAGAATGAAATCACAGAAGCGACAAAGATAGATGAATGAAATCAGACCCTCAGTAGAGGCAGTGACTGACCACCCTACTCCAAAGGCAAAGACTATTCCTTAGGGTTTTCCTGTTCCCATCCTCCATCAGCCCCAACTATACTTTTTACAGTCTGTTTCCATAAGATTTCCCAAATCTCTTGTCCTAGCCACCTTTCAACTAAGAACATCAATTAAGGACATTTCTGTTTCTTACAACCAAATGATACCTAAAATAACATTTTACGAGTAAACATTGTTCACTTATAAAGCATTGTTCTTGTCTTTAATTTAAATATATTTGAAATATTCTGAGTAAAATAATACTGTTGTTTAATACTAGAGGAAATAGTAGAATAATCACTATACTAATAAATTTATTTTAAAAAGAGAGCTGTATGAGCTCACTAATCCAGGAATAATTTTAAAAGCTAAATTTGGCAATAACCATTCTATTTCTTGCAATTTTTTTTAAAGTATTAATACTCTTTACTTAAAGATAAACACATGGCCCACCACATACCTACTAAATTAGGATAGTTCTTTCTTCTCTCTCTCCTGCTCTCAAATAACCTCACCTTACGAAACATAACTTGCAGGGAAAGGGAAGAATAAGATGGCAGAATAGGACTCTCCACACAATCATCACCCCACAAAAAACATTAATTTGAACAACTATCCATGCAAGAAATTACCTTCTCAAGTGCTAAGGAAAGGTGGTGAGAGATCACAGTACATGGTTATAGCATAATAATAATAAGAAAAGACACACTGAGGAGAGTAGGACAGACAGTTTTATGTTACCTGCAGCACCCCTTCCCCAACTCGAGGCAGCACAGTGCAGTGAAAGCCACCATCTGCTTGGGGGAAAGAGAGAGAAGTAAGCAAAGGAATTTGCCACGGACATTAACATAGGGACCACCACAGTAAAAATCACTACCACGCAGACACCCACAGCCCCTGACTCCAGGCCAGTGCCCACAGACCTAGCCTCAGTGACTGCCCAGGGACCAAATGGGAACCACAGCTCCTGCAAGACAGACTCAATCTGCAGTCTGCATCACCACTGACCATCTATGGTGGCCTTGGGCCTTGGACAAATCTCAGTGGCAGACAGGAGGCAGACCTCAGCAGCTGTGGGCTTCACACATGTCTTAGCAATGTACCAGCCTCTATGACTAAGGATTTCTAGCACATCCCAGCTCCACACCAACTTCAGTAACCACAAGATTCCAGCTTGGCATTGTGCCAGCCACAGTAGTCCAAGCTTATGATGCTCCCTAGGACTGCAATGGCCACAGTGATCCCAAGAATAGCAGCCATACCAGATGATCTGCCCAGAATCTCTGGACAGGCTTACTATTGGAAGGCATTCTTAAACAAATCCAGTCTATGAACACTGGAATAAGTACCTACTTCTTCACATGTGCAGGCATTATCACATAGCCACAATGACCAAGAACATTTAGGAAAACATGACACCAGAGAGAAAAAATAAAGTGCCAGTGACTGGCCCTAAAGAGCTGGAGACATATGAACTGCCTGACAAAACATTTATAACTGTTTTCAGGAAACTTAGCATACTTTAGGAAAATATAGAGAGATAATTCATAGAAATTAACAAAACAATAAGTGACCAGAATGAAAAATTTAACAGAGATTGAAATAATATTTTAAGAAACAGAAATTTTGGAACTAAAAAAATACAATGAACAAAATGTAAAATATAATAAAGAGCTCAAACAGCAGAATTGATCAAGCAGAAGAAAGAATTTGTAAAAGACTTCAATACTCTGCTTTTAGCAATGAACAGATAATCCAGACAGGAAATCAGTAAGAAAGCATAGTACTTAAACTACTATTTAGGCCAACTGAACCTAATGGACATATGCAGAACACACATTCTCTCATTGGCACATGGAGCACTCTCCAGTATAAATCATGTGTTAGGCCACAAAACAAGTTTTACATTCAGTAAGATTGAAATCACATCAAGCATTTTTTCTGACCACCTGGTATAAAATTATAAGTCAATAACAGGAGGAACTTCAGAAAATTCACCCAAGGCCGGGCACAGTGGCTCACGCCTGTAATTCCAGCACTTTGGTAGGCCAAGGCGAGCAAATCACGAGGTCAGGAGTTCGAGACCAGCTTGACCAACATGGTGAAACCCCATCTCTACTAAAAATACAAAAATTAGCCAGGCATGATGGCACACGCCTATAATCCCAGCTACTCAGGAAGCTGAGGCAGGAGAATTGCTTGAACCTGGGAGGCGGAGGTTGTGGTGAGCTGAGATCGTGCCGTTGCACTCCAGCCTGGGCAACAAGAGCGAAACTCTGTCTCAAAAAAAAAAAAAAAAAAAGAAAAGAAAATTCACCCAAAAAATGGATATTTAAAAACATACTGCTAAATAACAAATGGGTCAATGACGAAATTAAAAGGAACATTAAAACATATCTTGAGACAAATGGAAATGAAAACACAATATCAAAAGCTATGGGATATAACAAAAGCAGTTTTAAGAGGGAAGTTTTCAGCACTAAGTGCCTACGTCAAATAATAAAAATTTCAAATAAACAACCTAACATTGCACCTTAAGGAACTAAAAAAATAGGAACAAATTAAGCCCAAATTTAGTAGAAAGAAGGAAATAATAAAGATCAGAAAAGAAATAAATGAAATAGAAACTAGGAAAATAATAGGAAATTTTTTTAATGAAGAGTTAGTATTTTGAAAAGATTAGAAAAAACATTTAGCTAGACTAAGGAAAAAAGAGAAGAAAACAAAAATAAAATTAGAAATGAAACCAAAAATATCACAGTGGATAACACATAAATACAAAGGATAATAAGAGACTATTATGAAAATTATATGCCAACAAATTGTGTAACACAGAGGAAATGGATAAATTCCTTGACACATACAAGATTGAACTATAAAGAAAAGGAAATTCTGAACAGATCAATAACAAGAAAAGTGATTGAATTTGTAATAAAATGTCTCCTATCAAAGAAAAACCCAGGACCTGGTGGCTTCACTGCTGAATTCTACCAAACATTTAAAGGATAATTAATACCAATCCTTCTCAAACTCTTCCAAAAAATTGGAGAGGAGGGAATACTACTAAATGTATTTTATGAGACTAGCATACCAAATCAGATGAGGGGAAAAAAAAAAAAAAAGCTACAGGCCAACATCCCTGAGGAACAAAGATGCAAAAACGCTCAACAAACTACCAGTAAACCAAATTAAATAGTATCTTAAAAAGATCCTTCACCATGATCAAGTGGGATTCATCCCAGAAATGCAAGGATGATTCAACATATGCAAATCAATAAATGTAATACACCACATTAACAGAATGAAAGACAAAATTATATCATTTCAATATATTCAGAAAAAGCACTTGACAAAATTTAACATATTTTAATGATTAAAAAACTGTGAATAAATTAGGTACAAAAGAAATGTACCTTAACACAATAAAGGCCGTAGCTAACAGAATATTCAATGGGGAAAAATTAAACCTTTTCTTTTAATACCTGGAACAAGACAAACATGCTTATTTTCACCACTTCTATTCAACATAGTACTGGAAGTCCTAATGAGCAGTTAGGCAAAGGAAAGAAATAAAAGCCATCCAAAATAGTAAGGAAGAAGTTGTCTCTATTTGCAGATGACATGATTTTATGTACTTTTTAAAAAACTAAAAAATCTTCCAAATAATTGTTATAACTAATAGACAAATTCAGTAAAGATGCAGGATACAAAATCAACATACAAAAGTCAGTGGTACTTCAGCAATCTACTTGAAAGGGAAATCAAGAAAACAATTCCACTTATAGTAGCTACAAAAGAAATAAAATACTTAGAAATAAATTTAACCATGGAGATGAAAGAAATCTACACTGAAAATCATAAAACATTTATGAGATAAATTGAAGAAGGCATAAATAAACAGAAAGGTACTTGTATTCATAGACTGAAATAACTAATATTGTTACAATGTCCACACTACCCAAATATATTCAATGCAATCCTTATCAAAATAGCAATGGCATTCTTTACATAAAGAGAAAAAACATTCTAAAATTTGTGTGGAACAAAAAAAGACTCAATTAGCCAAAATAATCTTGAGCAAAAAGACCAAAGCTAGAGGCATCACACTACCTGACTTCAAGATATATTACAAAGCTCTAGTAACCCAACAGCCATGGTACTAACATAAAAACACATATATATACCAATGGAACAAAATAGCCCAGAAATAAATCTGCTCATTTGCAGCCAACTTATTTTTGACAAACTACACACAGTGGGGAAAGGACAGTCTCTTCAATAAACTGTATTGGGAAAAATGGATATCCTCATGCAAAGAAGGAAATTAGACTCTTATCTCACAGCACATGCAAAACCACAAGGAGGTATCATCTCACTTCTGTTAGAATGACTATTATCGAAAAGACAAAAGATAACAAAAGTTGGCAAAGATGTGAAGAAAAGGGAACTCTTGCACACTGTTGGTGGGAATGCAAATTAATACAACCATTATAGAAAACAATATGGAGTTTCCTCAAAAAATAAAAAAATGAAACTACTATATGATCGAGCAATCCCACTACTGGGTATATAGCCAAAGAAAATGAAATCAGTATGTCAAAGAGATGTCTGCACTCTCGTGTTTATTGCAAGCAACATAGCTGAGATATGGAATCAATTTAAGTATCCATAAACAGATGAATAGAATTTTTTAAAGTGGTATATATACACAATGAAATACTATTCAGCCATAAAATAAGAATGAAATTCTGTCATTTAATACAACACAGATAAACCTGAAGGACATTATGCAAAGTGAAATAAAACAGGTGTAGAAAGACAAATACCACACGATACAATTTGAATCTGTGTCCCCACCCCAATCTTATGTTGAAATGTAATCCCCAGTGCTGATGGTGGGGCCTTGTGGAAGGTGCTTGAATCATGGGGGCAGTTTCTCATGAATGGTTTACTCCATCCCCCTGATGCTGTTCATGTAACAGAGTTCTCACGAGATCCAGTTGTTTAAAAGTGTGTAGCACCTCCCTCCCATTCTTGGTCCTGCTCCTGCCATGTAAGATGCCTCACTCCCCCTTTGCCTTCTGTTATAATTGCACATTTCCTGAGGCCTCCCCAGAATCTGAGCAGATGCCAGAATTATGCTTCCTGTATAGCCTGTGGAATCCTGAGCCAATTAAAGTTCTTTTCTTTATAAATCACCTTTTGATTTATGTCAAGTCTCAGATATTCCCTTATAGCAGTAAATACAGAAAATTGGTATTCAAGAGTGAGGCATTGTTATAAAGGTACCTGATAATGTGGAAATGACTTTGAAACTGGGTAATGAGCAGGTTGGAAGAGTTTGGAGGGCCCAGAAGAAGACAGGAAGACAAGGGAAAGTTTGGAACTTCCTAGAGACTTGATAAGTTGTTATGACCCAAATGCTGATAGTGATATGGACAAGGAATTTCAGACTGAGGAGGTCTGGACCTTACTAAGCTAAAGGGAAAAGTCAAGCTGGGAACTGCTTAGGACTGCCTCCCATTCTATTCAAAGCCACCCCTCTGCTCACTGAGATGAATACATTTCTAATTGCATCCTTTGGAGAGGCTAATCAGAAACTCAAAAGAATGCAACCATTTGTCTCTTACCTGCCTGTGACCTGGAAGCCCCCTCCCTGCCTAAAGTCTTAACATCTTTGCTTCGAGTTTTCCCATCTTTTCAGACAGAACCACTGTTCATCTTACATATGTTGATTGATGTCTCATGTCTCCATAAATGTATAAAGCCAAACTGTGCTCTACCCACCTTGGGCACATGTCATCAGGACCTCCTGAGGCTGCGTCATGAGCATGTGTCCTCAACCTTGGCAAAATAAACTTTCTAAATTAACTGTCTCAGATTTTCAGGGTTCACAAACTTCAGTAAAGGTCACTTTTGCTATGCTTTAGCAAAGAATCTGGCTGTATTGTGCCCTGCTCTAGGGATGTGTGGAACTTTGAACTTAAAAGGGATGATTTAGAGTATCTGGCAGAAGAAATTTCTAAGCAGCAAAACATTCAAGATGTGACCTGGCTACCTCTAACAACCTATGCTTCCATGCATGAGCAAAGAAATGACCTAAAACTGAAACTTATATCTAAAAGGGAAGCAAAGTGTAAAAGTTTGGAAAATTTGCAGCCTTGCCATGTAGTACAAAAGAAAAGCCCATTTTCAGGGGAGGAATTGAAGCAGCCTGCAGAAATTTGCATAACTAAAAGGAAGGCAAGTACTGACAGGCAAGACAATGGGAGAAGACCTCAAAGGCATTTCAGAGACCCTCATGACAGCCCCTCCCATCACAGGCCCAGATATCTAGGAGGGAAGAATGGTTTATTGGGCCAGGCCCAGGGCCCCTCTGCCCCATGCAGCCTCAGGAAACTGTTCCCTACATCCTAGCCACTCAGCTCCAGCTGTAGCTCAAAGGGGCTCAGGTACACCTCAGGCTGCTGCTTCAGAGGGTGCAAGCTGTAAACCTTGGTAGCCTCCACATGGTGTTAAACCTGTAGGTGCACAGAGTCCAAGAGTTGAGGCTTGGGAGCCTCCGCATAGATTTTAGAAAATGTATGGAATAGCCTGAATGTCCAGGCAGAAGCCAGCTGCAGGGGCAGAGCCCTCACGGAGACCCTTTACTAGGACAATGCAGAGGAAAAATGTGGGGTTGGAGCCCCTACACAGAATCCCCAATGGGGCACTGCCTAGTGGAGCTATGAGAAGAGGACCACTATCTTTCAGACCCCAGAATTGTAGCTCCACCAACAGCTTGTACCATGCATCTGGAAAAGCCACAGACATTCAATGCCAGCCCATGAGAGCAGCCGCAGGGGGTGAACCCTGCAAAGCCACAGGGGCAGAACTTCCCAAGGCTTTGGGAGCCCACCTTTTGCACCAGCATGCCCTGAGTGTGGGACAAGGAGTCAAAAGACATGATTTTGGAGTTTTAAGATTTAATTACTTTAAGCTCTCAAACCCCTGCTGGGTTTCAGACTCGCACAGGCCTGTAGACTCTTTCTTTGGCTGATTTATCCCTTGGAATAGAAGTAATTACCCAATGCCTGCCCTGCTGAGTTTCAGACTTGCATGGGGCCTGTAGCCCCTTGGTTTTGGCCAACTTCTTACATTTGGAATGAAAGCATTTACCAAATGCCTTTACCCCCATCGTATCTTGAAAGAAACTAGCTTGTTCTTTATTCTACAGGCTCATAGGCAGAAGGGACTAAGTGTCTTGCCTCAAAGGAGACTTTGGACTGTGGACTTTTGAGTCAATGCTAGACTCAGTTAAGACTTTGGGACTTTGGGCCATTGTTGGGAAGGCATGATTGTATTTTGAAATGTGAGAGGGGCATGAGATTTGGGAAAGGGCAGGATGAAATGATATGGTTTGGTGTGTGTACCTGCCCAAATCTCATGTTGAAATGTAATCCCCAATGCTGGAGGCAGAAGGTGACTGAATCATGGGGGTGGTTTCTCATGAATTATTTAGCCCTATACCCCTAGTGCTATTCACATGATAGAGTTCTCATGATATCTGGTTGTTTAAAAGTGTGGGCCAGCCATGGTGGCTCACGCCTGTAATCCCAGCACTTTGGGTGGCCAAGGCAGGTGGATCACGAGGTCAGGAGTTTGAGACCGGCCTGGCTAACATAGTGAAACCCCATCTCTACTAAAAATACATAAATTATCTGGGTGTGGTGGCACGCGCCTGTAGTCACAGCTACTTGGAAGGCTGAGGCAGGAGAATAGCTTGAACCCAGGAGGCGGAGGTTGCAGTGAGTCAAGACTGTGCCACTGCACTCCAGCCTCAGTGACAGAGTGAGACTCCGTCTGAAAAAAAAAAAAAAGTATGAAGCACATCCCCCATCTCTCAGTCCTGCTTTTGCCATGTAAGATGTCTCACTCTCCCTTTGCCTTCTGCCATGATTGCAAGTTTCTGAGGCCTCCCCAGAAGCTGAGCAGGTGCCAGAATTATGCTTCCTGTACAGCATGCAGAACCACGAGCCAATTAAAACTATTTTCTTTATAAATTATCCAGCACCAGCTATTTCTTTATAGCAGCACAAGAATGGACTAATACACCACATGATCTCACTCATAATGAGGCAACTTAAAAAGTCAATGCCAAAAAATAGAAAGTAGAATGATAGCAGAGGCTGCAGTGATTGTGGGAGTGGTGGTTAGGGAGATTTTGGTCAAAGAACACAAAATTACAAACAGGCGGGAAGAATAAATTCAAGAGGGCTATTGTACAGCATAGGGACCATAATAAATGGCAATATGTTGCACTCTTGAGGAATGCTAAGAGAGTCAATGTTAAGTGTTCTCAACACAAAAATGATTACCATGTGAGTTGATACATATATATTAATTAGGTAGATTTAACCATTCCACAAGGTATATGTGCTTCAAGTCATCATGTTGTACATAATAACTACATATAATTTTATCTGTCAATTTTTAAAAAGTGTTAAATTAAAAAAAAAAAGAAACATAACTTACAGCATCAGTATCTAAATCCTTGTGGTCCTCAGCTTCATCTTCTGTGTCCCAAATTCTTATGTGAGAGAATTTGATTGGCTCCTTGGTTCACATACCCTCTCTAATTACCTGTGTCTTGGAGGGATTTCTCTGAGACAGTGGTTTCAAAGAAGGTTGACTCTAAGATGATGCCTGGGGGTATGAGATTTTAAAAGTATAACTTCAGTTTCACCTTCATTGCTTATTTCATTTACTTCTCATCTGGCAGGTTCAGGGGTTGCCCTACTTAAGAGTCTCATGTCCCACAGGACACTATATCTCTTGTAACAACTCCACAGGCTTCCAGGATTCACATGAGAGACATATCCAATTACAAGAGTTAACACACTCAGGGAAGCCCAAATTACAGCACTCTCATCAGATATTTATGGGACATTTATAATTCCTCCTTGTTTAGTTGCAATTTATCAATCAGGGATAATATTACCATAGGCAATATTGACTGTAACATAGTTGACACTCTATCTTCAGGTATTTATGGGACATTTATAATTCCTTCTTGTTTGGTTGCAATTTATCATCCAGGGATAATATTACTGTAGGCAATACTGACTGTAACATAGTTGACATTCTAGCTTCAGCTATTTATGGGACATTTATAATTCCTCCTTGTTTAGTCACAGTTTATCATTCAGGGATAATATTACTGTAGGCAATACTGACTGTAACATAGTTGACATTCTATCTTCATCCGATTTCCAGTGGAACAGAGAGAAAATTAAGTAAAGGTCACATTCTTATGGTATAAAAGGAAAAGGCTTTATTAATTTTTACTAACTCTCCCCCACAGTTAGTTCTTTAATGTATTTACTGGCATTGACAGATTTGCTCTGAAGTTGCTCTCAAAGAAGTAAAACATGGGCCACAGCATATTAGTGGAGTTAGGCCAACTCCTCTCCCTTGCATTGCACCTACCTCCCAATTCTCCTGCCCAAGAATGTTTAGGGAATATCTTGATTATCCAGAAATATCACAACTTGCATAGGACTCTTAAGTCCTACAGAAGAAAAATTATCCCTAGTCACAGTTGAGTTGAGATATAGATACTCATCTAATGGAGGGGTTCTAAAGAAGACGTGTGAAACAAAAGAAGCTAAACTAAAAGGCGATACAGCTGCATGAGTGAGAGGAAAAGATACCCAGGACTAACAAAGATGTTAGGGACTGAGGTCGCCTCACCCAGGAAGCACAAGGGGTTGGGGTATTTCCCTTTCCTAGCCAAGGGAAGCCATGACAGACTGTACCTGGAAAAACAGGACACTCCTGCCCAAATATTGTGCTTTTCCCAAGGTCTTAGCAACTGTCAGACAAGGAGATTCTCTCCTGTGCCTGGCTCCGTGGGTCCACACCCACGGAGCGTTGCTCACTGCTAGTGCAGCAGTCTGAGATCAAACTGCAAGGCGGCAGCCTGGCTGGAGGAGGGGCATCCTCCATTGCTGAGGCTTGAGTAGGTAAACAAAGCAGCCAGAAAGCTTGAACTGGGTGGAACCCACCGCAGCTCAGCAAGGCCTACTCCCTCTATAGACTCCACTTCTGTGGGCAGGGCATAGCTGAACAAAAGGCAGCAGACAACTTCTGCAATCTGGCAGCTCTGAAGACAGCAGTGGTTCTCCCAGCATGGTGTTTGAGCTCTGAGAACGGACAGACTGCCTCCTCAAGTGGGTCCCTGAACCCTGTGTAGACTAACTGGGAGACACCTCCAAGTAGGGGCCTACAGACACCTCATATAGGTGGGTGCCCCTATGGGACAAAGCTTCCAGAGGAAGGATCAGGCAGCAATATTTGCTATTCTGCAATATTTGCTGTTCTGCAGCCTCTGCTGGTGATACCCAAGCAAACAGAGTCCGGAGTGGACCTCCAGCAAACTCCAAAAGACCTGCAGCTGAGGGACCTATTAGAAGGAAAACTAACAAACAGAAAGGAATAGCATCAACATCAACAAAAAGGATATCTACACCAAAACCCCACCTGTAGGTCACCAACATCAAAGACCAAAGGTAAATAAAACCACAAAGATGGGGAGAAACAAGAGCTGAAAAACTGAAAATTCTAAAAACCAGAGTGTCTCTTCTCTTCCAAAGGAAAGCAGCTCCTCACCAGCAACGGAACAAAGCTGGACAGAGAAAGACTTTGATGAGTCGACAAAAGTAGGCTTCAGGAGGCCAGTAATAACACACTTCTCCGATCTAAAGGAGCATGTTTTAACCCATCACAAAAAAAGCTAAAAACCTTGAAAAAAGGTTAGATGAATGGCTAACTAGAATAAACAATGTAGAGAAGACCTTAAATGACCTGATAGAGCTGAAAACCATGGCACGAGAACTTCATGACACATGCACAAGCTTCAATAGCTGATTCAATCAAGTGGAAGAAAGGGTATCAGTGATTGAAGATCAAATTAATGAAATAAAGCGAAAAGAAAAGGTTAGAGAAAAAAAGAATAAAAAGAAATGAACAAAGCCTCCAAGAAATATGGGACTATGTGAAAAGACCAAATCTACGTCTGATTGGTGTACCTGAAAGTGAGGGGGAGAATGGAACCAAGTTGGAAAGCACTCTTCAGGATATTATCCAGGAGAACTTCTCCAACCTAGCAAGGCAGGCCAACATTCAAATTCAGGAAATACAGAGAACACCACAAAGATACTCCTCGAGAAGAGCAACCCCAAGACACATAATTGTCAGATTCACCAAGGTGGAAATGAAGGAAAAAATGTTAAGGGCAGCCAGAGAGAAAGTTCAGGTTACCCACAAGAGGAAGCCCATCAGACTAATAGCGGATCTCTCAGCAGAAACCCTACAAGCCAGAAGAGAGTGGGCGACAGTATTCAACATTCTTAAAGAAAAGAATTTTCAACCTAGAATTTCATATCCAGCCAAACTAAGCTTCATAAGTGAAGGAGAAATGAAATCCTTTACCGACAAGCAAATGCTGAGAGATTCTGTCACCACCAGGCCTGCCCTACAAAGCTCCTGAAGGAAGAACTAAACCAGTAACAGCCACTGCAAAAACATGCCAAACTGTAAAGACCATCAATGCTAGGAAGAAACTGCATCAATTAACGGGCAAAATAACCAGCTAACATCATAATGACAGGATCAAATTCACACATAATAATATTAACTTTAAATGTAAATGGGCTAAATACCCCAATTAAAAGACACGGACTGGCAAATTGGATAAAGAGTCAAGACCCATTAGTGTGCTATATTCAGGAGACCCATCTCACATGCAGAGACACACATAGGTTCAAAATAAAGGGATGGAGGAAGACCTACCAAGCAAATGGAAAGCAAAAAAAGCAGGGGTTGCAATCCTAGTCTCCGATAAAACAGACTTTAAGCCAACAAATATTAAAAGAGACAAAAATGGCCATTACATAAAGGTAAAGGGATCAATTCAACAAGAAGAGCTAACTATCCTAAATATATCTGCACACAATACAGGAGCACTCAGATTCATAAAGCAAGTCCTTAGAGACCTACAAAGAGACTTAGAATCCCACACAATAATAATGGGAGACTTTAACACCCCACTCTCAATATTAGACAGCTCAATGAGACAGAAAGTTAACTAGGATATCCAGGAATTGAACTCAGCTCTGCACCAAGTGGACCTAATAGACATCTACAGAACTCTCCACCCCAAATCAACAGAATATACATTATTCTCAGCACCACATTGCACTTATTCTAAAATTGACCACATAATTGGAAGTAAAGCACTCCTCACCAAATGTAAAAGAACAGAAATCACAACAAACGGTCTCTCAGACCACAGTGCAATCAAATTAGAACTCAGGATTAAGAAACTCACTCGAAACCGTGCAACTACATGGAAATTGAACAACCTGCTCCTGAATGACTACTAGGTAAACAACGAAATGAAGGCAGAAATAAAGATGTTCTTTGAAACCAACGAAAACAAAGATACAACGTACCAGAATCTCTGGGACACATTTAAAGCAGTGTGTAGGGGGAAATTTATAGCACTAAATGCCCACAAGAGAAAGCAGGAAAGATCTAAAATCGACACCCTAACATCACAATTAAAAGAACTAGAGAAGCAAGAACAAACAAATTCAAAAGCTAGCAGAAGGCAAGAAATAACTAAGATCAGAGCAGAACTGAAAGAGATACAGACACAAAAAACCCTTCAAAAAATCAATGAATCCAGGAGCTGGTGTTTTGAAAAGATCAACAAAATTGATAGATCACTAGCAAGACTAATAAAGAAGAAAAGAGAGAAGAATCAAATAGATGCAATAAAAAATGATAAAGGGGATATCACCACTGATCCCACAGAAATACAAAGTACCGTCAGAGAATACTATAAACAACTGTATGCAAATAAACTAGAAAATCCAGAAGAAATGGACAAATTCCTGGACACATACACCCTCTCAAGACTAAACCAGGAAGAAGTTGAATCTCTTAACAGACCAATAACACATTCTGAAATTGAGGCAATAATTAATAGCTTACCAACCAAAAAAAGTCCAGGACCAGATGGATTCACAGTCGAATTCTACCAGAGGTACAAAGAGGAGCTGGTACCATTCCTTCTGAAACTATTCCAATCAATAGAAAAAGAGGGAATCCTCCCTAACTCATTTTATGAGGCCAGCATCATCCTGATACCAAATCCTGGCAGAGACACAATAAAAAAAGAGAATTTTAGACTAATATCCCTGATGAACATTGATGCAAAAAACCTCAATAAAATACTGGCAAACCGAATCCAGCAGCACATCAAAAAGCTTATCTGCCACGATCAAGGTGGCTTCATTCCTGGGATGCAAGGCTGGCTCAACATACACAAATCTATAAACTTAATCCATCACGTAAAGAGAACCAATGACAAAAACCACATGATTATCTCAATAGATGCAGAAAAGGCCTTCGAAAAAATTCAACAGCCCTTCATGGTAAAAACTCTCAATAAATTAGGTATTGATAGGACGTATCTCAAAATAATAAGAGCTATTTATGACAAACCCACAGCCAATATCATACTGAATGGGCAAAAACTGGAAGCATTCCCTTTGAAAACTGGCACAAGACACGGATGCCCTCTCTCACCACTCCTATTCAACATAGTGCTGGAAGTTCTGGCCAGGGTAATCAGGCAAGAGAAAGAAATAAAGGGTAAAGAGGAAAAGAGGAAGTCAAATTGTCCCTGTTTGCAGATGACATGATTGTATATTTAGAAAACCCCATTGTCTCAGCCCAAAATCTCCTTAAGCTGATAAGCAACTTCAGCAAAGTCTCAGGATACAAAATCAATGTGCCAAAATCATGAGCATTCCTATACACTAATAACAGACAGAGAGCCAAATCATGAGTGCACTCCCATTCACAATTGCTTCAAAGAGAATAAAATACCTAGGAATCCAACTTACAAGGGATGTGAAGGACCTCTTCAAGGAGAACTACAAATCACTGCTAAACGAAATAAAAGAGGACACAAACAAATGGAAAACCTTTCCATGCTCATGGAGAGGAAGAATCAATATTGTGAAAATGGCCATACTGCCCAAGGTAATTTATAGATTCAATGCCATCCCCATCAAGCTACCAATGACTTTCTTCACAGAATTGGAAAAAACTACTTTATCGTTCATATGGAACCAAAAAAGAGCCCTCATTGCCAAGACAATCCTAAGCCAAAAGAACAAAGCTGGAGGCATCACGCTACCTGACTTCAAACTATACTACAAGGCTACAGTAAACAGCATGGTACTGCTACCAAAACAGAGATATAGACCAATGGAACAGAACAGAGGCTCAGAAATTACACCACACGTCTACAACCATCTGATCTTTGACAAACCTGACAGAAACAAGAAATGGGGAAAGGATTCCCTGTTTTAAAAATGGTGCTGGGAAAACTGGCTAGCCATATGTAGAAAGCTGAAACTGGATCCCTTCCTTACACCTTATACAAAAATTAATTCAAGATGGATTAAAGACTTAAATGTTAGACCTAAAACCATAAAAACCCTAGAAGAAAACCTAGGCAATACCATTCAAGACATAGGCATGGGGAAGGACTTCATGACTAAAACACCAAAAGCAATGGCAACAAAAGCCAAAATTGACAAATGAGATCTAATTAAACTAAAGAGCTTCTGCACAGCAAAAGAAACTACCATCAGAGTGAATAGGCAACCTACAGAATTGGAGAAAACTTTTGCAACCCATCTGACAAAGGGCTAATATCCAGAATCTACAAAGAACTCAAACAAATTTACAAGAAATAAACAAACAACCCCATCAAAAAGTGGGCAAAGGATATGAACAGACACTTCTCAAAAGAGGACATTTATGCAGCCAACACACACATGAAAAAATGCTCACCATCACTGGCCATGAGAGAAATGCAAATCAAAACCACAATGAGATTTCATCTCACACCAGTTAGAATGGCAATCATTAAAAAGTCAGGAAACAACAGGTGCTGGAGAGGATGTGGAGAAGTAGGAACACTTTTACACTGTTGGTGGGACTGTAAACTAGTTCAACCATTGTGGAAGTCAGTGTGGCGATTCCTCAGGGATCTAGAACTAGAAATACCATTTGACCCAGCTATCCCATTACTGGGTATATACCTAAAGGATTATAAATCATGCTGCTATAAAGACACATGCACATGTTATGTTTATTGCGGCACTATTCACAATAGCAAAGACTTGGAACCACCCCAAATGTCCATCAATGATAGACTGGATAAGAAAATGTGGCACATATACACCATGGAATACTATGCATCCATAAAAAAGATGAATTCATGTCCTTTGTAGGCACATGGATAAAGCTGGAAACCATCATTCCCAGCAAACTATCACAAGGACAAAAAACCAAACACCGCATGTTCTCACTCATAGGTGGGAATTGAACAATGAGAACACTTGGGCACAGGAAGGGGAACATCACACACGGGGGGCCTGTTGTGGGGTGGGGGGAGGGGAAGGGATAGCATTAGGAGATATACCTAATGTAAATGACGAGCTAATGGGTGCAGCACACCAACATGGCACATGTATACATATGTAACAAACCTGCACATTGTGCACACGTACCCTAGAACTTAAAGTACAATAATAAAAAAAAAAGATACATGCATGTGTATGTTCACTGTAGCACTATTTAAAATACTGAAGACGTGGAATCAATCTAAATGCCCATCAATGATAGACTGGATGAAAAAAATATGGTACATATACACTATGGAATACTATGCAGCCACAAAAAGGAACAAGATCATGTCCTTTGCAGGGACATGTATGGAGCTGGAAGCCATTATCCTCAGAAAACTAACACGGAAACAAAAAAAATAAACACCACATGTTCTCACTTGTAAGTGGGAGCTGGTGATGAGAATACATAAACACATAGAGGGGAACAACACACACTGGGGCCTGTCGCAGGTGTGGCCGGGTGGAGGAAGAGCATCAGGAAGAATAGCTAATTTGATGCTAGGCTTAGTACCTAGGTCATGGGTTGATCTGTTCAGCAAACCACCATGGCACACATTTACCTATATAACAAACCTGCACATCCTGCACATGTACCCTGGAACTTAAAATAAAAGTTGATTTAAAAAAAAAAAAAGAGAGAGAAAGTCTGAAAGAGATAGTCTTTGAAGCAGACACTGCTGTGTTCCAAGATCAGCGCTACTGATTATAAGCAGGATGATCTGGGGTAAGTTAGCATAGTAAGTCTCAGGTTTTTCACCTATAAAACAGAAATACCACCTCCAGGGCTGTTGAGATTATTAGAAATACATGAAGCATCAAGCATGTGGCTGACCCATGGGAGGCACCAACTGAGAGCCATTTGTATATAGAGCTGCCATTAGATTATTTTTTAAAGTAGTACTTCTCAAACTTAAATATGCACAGGAAACACCTGCAGATCTTGTTAGAATGCAGATTCTGATCCCACGTATCTGGGTAGGGCATGAGTTTCTGCATTTCTAACAAGCTCCCAGGTGACACTGCTGTTGCTGGTCCATGGACCACACTTGGTGCAACAACATTTCAAACCATTCTAAAATTTCGCTTTAGCCACTGGGTACAAGAGATCATACAATTTTAATCTATGGGTTTAATCATAGCCAAAACAGAAAAGGTGTAATTATAACCACGAGAACTGTTAGCCTTAAATGGAACATAACCCGCTTGTGTTAATCATCACTAATACACTTAACTGCCTGAGGTTCCTAGGGCAGAGGTATACAAGAGAGAAAGTGCAGAATGAAAAATATATAGGATAGATAAGGATTTCAGCATCATAGGAAACCTAAGAAGAGATAAAAATTGCACCATCATTAGGGAATGAGGAAACATAGCAGAGCCCAAGGGCCTAACACTAAGTAATTCATGACATTAATACAAAATTAATGTAATTTGCTTGAAGATGTCTCCTATGTACATTATGCAGGGTAGTGGTGTGAAATGCTGTACGTGGTGTTTATATCTGTTGAAGGGAACAGAAACATACATGAAGATACTAAGCAGTAAAAATGTGACTAAATCCTTCTCACTAATGGGAAAGCTTTTTAAAATTTTATTAAATAAAAAATAAATAAAAATAAAAATTTTAAAAGAGAATGCTCAAAACTCAACAAGAAGATAACCAATAAAGCAATGCATGAAGGACTTGATGATACTTCACCAAAGAGGATATAAAATGATGCTCAGCACTAGTCATTAGGGAAGTGAAAATTAAAACCACAATGAAATACCACTACAAACTTATTATGATGGCTAAAATAAAAAAAAAAACTTGACAATACCAAGTCCTGACAAGGGTGTAAAGTAACTAAAACTTTCATACATTACTTATGGAAATGCAAAAATAGTACAGTAACTCTGGGAAATGCAAAAATAGTACAGTAACTCTGGGAAAAAAAGAGTTTGGCAATTTCTTAAATAAACATACACTTATGATTTGAGCAATCTCATTTGCTGGTATTTATCCTAGAAAAAGCTTATGTTCACACATAAACCTACATATGAATGTTTAGAGAAGTATTATTCATAATTTCTAAAATCTGGGGGTAAAATACACTCAACAAATAAACTGTGAAATAGCCATACAATGGAATATCACTCAGCAATATAAAGCACTGATGCACATAACATAAACGCAATATGCTAAGTGAAAGAAGCTAGACTGAAAAGGTTACACACTATATGATACCATTTATATATTGCTTTCTGGAAAAGGCAAAACTAGGGATGGAGAACATTAGTGGTTGCCAGGGGATATGTCTTGGGGAGGGGAAGAAGTACTGGGGAATTCTTTGAGGTGTTGGAATTCTTCTGTATCCTATTTGTGATGGTGGATACAATAATTTGTGCATCATAGATATCAAAGAAAGCAGATTTTATTGTATGTAAATTTTTAAAATTAGCCTAATCGTTTCACTTTTTAACACAAAGGCTACACTGTCTTCAATTTCCGAGTAAAATCCAAAGCTGTTACAATGATCTAGGAGACCCTATGAACTGGCCTCTGATTACCTCTCTGACCTCATCTTCTACTATACCCCCTTGATGATTATTCTCCAGCCACACTGGCCTCTTGACTTATCTCGAACATGGAAAGGAATACTCTTTCCTCTGGCTGACTCTTTCACCAAACAGCTCCATGCTTATTCACGCTCTCAACCTTTTCAGGTTATTTCAAATGTTACCTTCTCAGTAAGGCTTTCCCTGAAAACCCATTCTAAATGCGATCAAACCCTTATAATCACTTTCTTTTCTACTTTGAGTTTCCCCTTGGCACATAAATACATCAAACGTATAATAAGTTTTTGTTTCTTCCCATGATAAGGTAAGGTCCAGTAA